>NW_028234416.1:26129152-26131652 GCF_977035675.1 Penaeus japonicus | reverse complement strand
GAATTTTGATATAGAAATACAAATTTTACCTCCCTGACACGGAATTGAACTCGGGCCCTCTGAGTGAAAATCCCAGGAATCTCGGGATTCTCACTCAGAGGGCCTGAGTTCAATTCCCTGTCAGGGAGGTAAATTTGTATTTATTATAAAGATATATATAGACATATATATATACACATATAATTAGTATCTTTTATCTTCATGTCAGTATGTCATTACAACTATTCATTTTTTTAAGATAAGCTTTGAATTGTCTATATTAATGAATTTGGTACTAATGGACTGCATATGACATTTACTTTCCACATACAGTACCATTAATCTGTAGAAATCAACTATATAAAAAAAATCATTAGTGTGGTATGGGTCAAACTATTGCTTTAGGCTCTGTATCTGTCAGCACAGCAAAAATTAACCAACCTTCACTATGTATATTCAAACAGGAATAGGAATAGGCATTTTATCATCAAACAGAAAAATTCCACACCATTCATATTACTAGCTCACAGGGAACCTTGATAATACCAGCCTATAAATCAAATTGCAGAGGATGGAGCACTGTAGAAATTGCATACTTGCATGATATTAATGCAATTCATCATGATTTTTGGTTTTCTTCAATGATGACACCACAATGTTCCCCGGATATTGTGGCCAATAATGTCACTATAGCTGGTATCACATAAAATACAAATCTATCGCAAACAACATTTTTAACGTTGGCAATGCAATATATTCTAAGTAGCTACTCAAAGCTGAATTCTTTCTTATTCAACAGACTTACATTATCAATCTTTTGTCATCAGTTAGTTTCCCATTTTTACTGATTTGTGTGAGGTTCCGACGGATGACGTGGATGTCTGGCCTCTGTCGTCGAATCTCATATTCGTGGAACCTCTGATCACAGATGTTGTAGGTGACGTCCTCTATCACAAACATTATTACAGCCCTGGAATAGTTTTGGGATGATTTTGTGATTTCTGACTTAATTCTTAATCATGGCAGTATTTGGATATAATAATTCACTTTATATAAATAAAAACTAATAAAGATAATCTATATTCTGACCAATAAAATCAGTGGCTACTAAATAGGGAAAGGTGAAGGAAGTAATTAAGATATCACAATATATTCATAAAAAAAAAATATTCAGAGAAAATTTAATAGATAAAACAAAAATATCATTCTACCGAGCTTTTCAGGCAATCACAAAACTTACTTCTTGTTACCATATACTTCCCATGCAGATATCATCCCACCACATAGTTCAGCAAGAGCATTATTTTCAGGTATCTGTTGACCACAAAATAAACCTGATTAAGCTTTATAATTGCATGTATGTGTGTATGTGCTGAAGTGTGACGAAGGATGAAAGAGTGAATGAGTGTGTGAGTGCATGTGTCTGTGTATCTTAAGTGTGGATATGTGCATGTTTTTTAGTGTGATTTTACACTCTGGTGTCAATGGTGATGGATGTGGATATATATGGGTATGTAATTGTGAAGACGTGCATTTATGTATGCATGATTATACAAACAAGTATGGACAGTAACAAAACAAAGGTAGGTTTGGTAAGAAAATGTTTAAACAGAAGAAAAAAAGTGTTGAAAATACTGTAGAATTCCATATCTGAGGAAGATTTCCCCATGAATACTCTCATGAAGGAATAATCTTGAGTATGAAAGAAAAAAGTTTATTTACAATTTGTAATTATCTTTAATAGAACCAAATAAGAACAGGCCACTGCACTAATATAACTGATATGAAGATGAAACTGATAATGATATTTGATAAAACATAACACAACTTACATGGTCGAGTAACTCAGGTTTTCGAAGCTCTCCCAATACATATCTGTTGCAAATAATGAAAGAATAAGTTTTAAGTTTTGAAAAGGTTGAAATTACAAAAAAAACTACAAGATCTACCTATCAGTTTCTTAAAAAATGATAAATAACTGGAGGAGTTAAGTTTAGCCTTAAATATTAGGATATATCACTTTAATAACAATTTATGAAAATTAATTGAGTATGACAGATTCTTTACAAATTAAATGAACTTAAATGTCTCAAAATTATCTCCTAATCATTTTATTAATTTCAAAAGTATTTCAGTTTAGTACATTTTGTCTTCTAAAATTTCTGCTTGTCTCAAATCAAATTAGACAAAATTAAATTACTTACACAGGTATTCCCATCTTAGGGTACACATATATTAACAAACTTATTCAAGCAAAAAATCCATTCATCTCAGAAATAGCTCCATTGCCCCTTTTATCCAATTTAATCAATAATTTACTCATACACCTTATAACTCCCATTCAAATCAGGAAATTACTTCACTCTCTGGATACAGAATCAGGCATCCATGTACCTATGTAGTACACATTTTTTAAAAAGAAATCTTGAAAATCAACGATTTTAAAGTGAAGCAAAGCATCTTGCAAAAGCGTATAAGTTAATGCATTTTAAAAGCTTATTATTCTTAAAAAGAACAAAAG
>NW_028234416.1:26084152-26086652 GCF_977035675.1 Penaeus japonicus | reverse complement strand
ATAACAATAATAATACATGTATACATGGAAGATGTTTGTCTTCCAGGGTACGGGTTTAGGGGTGATAGCCCCCTAGTTGGGAGTTTACAAGGGTTGCGGCCTCCTGTGATAGCTGAGCGTTGTCCTTTACTGTTTCAAATGCAAAAGCTAGATGAACGATAAAATTTATGTAAAGAAAATGTTGACATTCAACAATCATCAACCCAATTCTGTAGATGGTATCTGCTGGTTATGTAAATTAACTAGTCTTGGTTACATGAATAAACTTTGCCATACTAACAAACCAAATAATTTTATTACATCCTTTAATATCATATCAATCCTTATTGTTTTTAGAGTAAAATGACTATAACTTCTTCTCTTGCTATATAATTAGTCAGAAATTCTACCTCTTCAGAAGAGGACCTCATGACACAACACATCGGAAAAGGCCAACGAACTTCTCCCACATACATCTGGCGAACTAGTGCTTGGACTGGTTCCTTGTTTGACATCTGATCACTGGGGAGGTCAATGGCTGATATGCCTTACCATGCCTGAATATGTATGTAAAATGTTTGTTTGCACTTGCCATGGCCTTGCACAACTTGGTGTGTGATATGATATGATAATAAAATAAGTATGATAATATAATAAATACATAATTCTATCTTTTAAGATCTGTCTGTATTGTTGTATTTGTTCTCTATGGCTATTCCCTCAGATTTCTCTATTTTCACAAGGCATTACTCTGAACATTTTGTATTTGCCTATCAATCCAAGTATATGATAATTCATAGTATACATCTTAAAGAACTAAATGAAGACAGAAAAGCATGATTTGAATTAAGCAAAGTCATCAGGGCAAATCATTGTACTTGTTTCGACTTTTTTTTAAGCATTTATCATAAAACACTTGTAATGACAGACTATTCCTCTCTGAGCCATGTTCTACAGCTGATGTGTTACACCTTGGCATAGTATAACTGAAAAACTTGAAATTAAAAGTCAAAAGAATGAGGTGAAGTTATCACAACATGTCTGGTGCCAGTCATCTAAACTCAGCATGAGAATCAGGACACATGCATTTGGGACTAAAGCTCAAAACTCCTCTAGAACTACTTAGATAAGATGTACTAATACACTGAGTTATCTAATCTCACACTATCACTCTCACTCTCTCTATATAAATGTATACATATTCCAGTCTCAAAAATATATTTACATTGCAAGCAAGATAAAAGTTTACTTTTCTAAGAAAGCCGTAGATACAGTAAAATAATAATAATAATGATAATCATAGTTATCTTCATGATAAATGCCGATAAATGTACTTCAACAAAATAACAGTGTAACTGTCAGCTCCTAATTGATTTAGTAGAGAATGAATATTCCATATCGCCAAAATATGGAAAAAACACACAACTATAACACCAATATCTAGAGTAACATTTTGAAAAAATCACCAAAATACCAGTGTTATATGACGAGGCCCCCCCTCCTTAATTAATACCTCAACTCTCACCCCACCATCTATTACCTTGTCAAAGTTTCCATCACAGCAGCTCATATCGCACGCAGCCATGGCTTACAACTTCCTTCGTTTGTGGGACACAACGTTAAAATGCCGAAGCAAAGAGGGAGAAGGAAGAGTTACGTATGTTCTCACTCGGCACCTGCGTACTGACTACTCATTCTTACTCATTGGCTACTCATTCTTATTCAGCATGGAAGTGAGGCCAGACACGTGCGAAACCCTTATCTTGTTATCTAATGGTGCGTTTGGAGGTTTTGAATCATTTAGCTGAGTTGTGGGGTAGTTTTAGCGATATTTGGGGTTCCTTGTTTAATTGAGTTTGTATTTTAGCCTCTTTTTATTATGATTTTATTTTGGTATTATAACCACTGGTCTGGTATCATCGTTTAAGACCGAGTTGTCAAGGAAGCTAATTATTTTGCTTTTTATCTTACTTGATTCATTTCGTTTGGATTAAATATTTTTCGATTGGCACTAGATAATAGATTGTTACTTTATATGTATGTGATGTGGTAACAGATATATGAACATGATTCAATAAATTTATGTTGTTTTTAAGAAAGTTGAACCTGTTGTGTGGACTTGTCGGAATAATTATAGATTAAATTAGAATTCGGGCTTATCTTGTGTCTCGATCGAGCAAAACATTGGAATAAAAAAAACTTCGGTCTTGTTATTTCTTATCAAAGTAATATTATGATATCTTTGATCCTTTTAAATTATTCAAACAAATACATCGAATACCAAGCCAAAGGCGCTGTTCGAACTCGTCATAGTTACTAAAGTTATTAACTAGTGTTTATTTCGTCCACCTGTTGTGCCCTAATTCATCACAGCTAATGTTAAGTAGTGATTTCATTACTGAAGAAAATCTCAATTAATTCCAAAATTAGCTCAGACACCCGCAGTTAAAACACAAAAGCAGATTCCATTATCTATTTGGAAAGTACTTCCCAAAACATTAAGTGGCAACACCGATGTAAA
>NW_028234416.1:26071652-26076652 GCF_977035675.1 Penaeus japonicus | reverse complement strand
ATACATCACAACCCAACTGATACAAAAATACAAATCCATTCCATATCATTATATAGTTACACAATGTTTGTTCAATAATTCAGAAATAATTCCTTCATAATATCATATTCTGTTTACCAACACTTCACATGAAATGGATTTTCCAAGTAAGTCACGATACAGCAGTATTAACAATTACAATCCCTTGAATATTCACAATAACTCTGATGTAACATTCATATGAAAAAAATAGTAATTTCTCTTAACAAACACATAAAAATATTTCATCTGTATAAAAGTAACACTACTGCCATAGATGATTTTTATAATAAAAAAAAATCCATCTTCTTTCAGTAAGCCATCTGAGAGCAATTAAACCTGAATAAGGCCTCCATAACCCTAACAACAGGATTATTGATCACATCACACAATCCCTTCACTATTCCTTATAATCAAAACACAACTACAGCTTGACAAAATAATTCTGATGTGTGATTCATGCTCCTCCTCTACTCCAATCACAGCAATTATAAAAAGGGGGCTTTGCATTGGTCAATTTCTTGATATTTTCCTAATGTCCTAGACTAAATACAGCAATTACTTCAAAGCAGAAATTGGTGTAGTGCCAGAAATTTGAAACCGGTGGAACTGAAACCTTTAACAAAAAATGAAATACAACTGCATGCTTTGCTTAAATACAGACTTTGCTTAACATTTTTGGTGAAATACTTCCAATACAAAATTCCTCTACATCTATATAACAAGTAAACCTACATTTATTTTACAAAGAATAGTATATTACCTAAAATAAGTTCTCTATCTCATATGCCATAATTTGCAATTTTCACAATAATAGCAGTCATTCTTCAACATAAAAATGAATTCCCAAGCCCCATTTAAACAGAAAATCTAAAAATCCTCCAAAAATTTAGTGATCAACCATGGATTAATGGCTAACTCTTCATCAACCACTACAAAGGCCAGGTGACTGTATACAAACATTAAGTACTTATGTTTTAGAACTTTTAAAGCTAAGCACCACTTTTAATCTGAACTGAGATTTCTAATTTGATCATTAAAAATGTTCTGCCCTGCCAACATCTAAGGCCATTAGCATTGACTCACGAGAGATCATCTGTCTGAGTATTCATACTTACAGCTATAACTCTTCCTGTCAATTTCATTATGTGATAAGAGGGAATCATATTCTCTTATTTGTAATGATGACTCAAGATAATTTTGCCACTTGAAATGGTAACAAATTATTGATTATATAAATGAACAATGCTGATGCCATATCAAATCTTCATTTACAAAAGTGGGCCTCCTCATAAAGTGAACTCCCCATCCTTTCACAGGACATAAAAACCATCTCAGTGTCAATAAGTAATTTATCAAAGAAGTGAAAAATAAAAATCTTTAATTTGAGGAGTAACTCTTCTGTCTTTTTAAACATTAGTGAACATCATCCACAATGCCTCAGCAAAAGCCATATAATAAACATTCTATGATGTAAAAACTCACTTTGACAATCAATAGCTTACTCATCCTATCCATATGATCAAAATAACCATATACAATTTGTAGAGAACAGTCTGGTAATAACAAAATCTGGATGGTTCTAATCTCAATATTTCTGACCATGTTTTACCCCGTTGTGGCTCAATCCACTACTGCCAGGGGCATTCACTGACCACCTTCCTTTATCTATTGTTATTGTTACTACTTTTTTTTAACCCATTAACACTGGGTGACATGTTATCACGTCATGTGGTGGCAGCAATTAATGTCGGGGACATATCATGTCATGGCTTTCTGTATGGCTGGCACACCATGTCATCGAGTGTCAGGGCAGGCAAATAGCTGGAGGCATTAGGCCTGCATGCTTGAATTACTTCCCCCATTGTTATTGGGTTAAACATAGCTGGTTCCACAAGTGCTTATTTATCCAGGAATCATTTAGAAGGCCTACCTGATCTCACCTGTTTACCTCATTCCTTGAATTTTTAGGAAAAAAAGATTACTTCTATTACTATTTTCATTGGTCTTAACATCAATGTTGATATTAAAATTACTTTTCATAATGTTATCATCAAGAGAAATAAGAATATAAAGAAAAGTTTTTTTCCCTGAAAATTCAAGGAATGGAGTAAAAAGGTGAGACCAGATAGGTCTGTTAACTGACTCCTTGATGACATAAGTGCTGTGGAACCATCTATGGTAAAGAAAATTCAAACAAATCTATACTTGATTGTGCATAAATACATGCACTCCTGACATCAGCAATTTAATAGATGTAAGAAAAAAACAGCTTCACCAAATATATATGTCACATGGTGTCCCACTTACAGACTTCAGAAAAAATAATGCTTCCCTTCATATTCTTTCATAAGTAACATCTCTCCTTCCACAATACAGCAGGAAAAATAATCCATCCTGAAAGAAAACAAAAATTAAATATTTACTACTATTAGCCATTAACTTTCTTTAGTTCTACATCAACAATAATTATGATAATGCTCATAACAATAACAATGCTACGTCTACTAATAATAATAATAACAATGATATAGATATACATATCTCAAAATTAGCATCAAAGATATAAGTAATCAACTCACAATCAGAATATAAATTCCTACAAGGCAATAAAGCAGACCTAAATCTTCCTGGTACTCAAACAGACCCACATGCCCCTAGAGATAGCCTCACTACTAGTTTTTCTATCAAGACACTCCTGTTGATACCAGGAGTGCATTATATCTGCACTTGTGGAACTAGCTATGTGTAAAAAAAAAAAAAAATAAAAAATAAACATATTGGATACTGCATGTCACCAGTATTAACCCACTTACGACGGGGGCATTCCAGCCCTGAATGTCCCAATGCCGGGGCGTTCGAATTATTAGGCCTAAATCAATTAAATGGCTGGCACAATACTGTGCCGCCCGGCCACTGGGCTTTTGAATGCGTGGTACAGTACTGTACCACCCGTCCAGAGAGGGTTAATGTGTTAATGACACAGCCACTGAGTTCTTCTGATTACGAGCTGAAACTAACCTCAGACCTCACTACACAAGCCCACATGTGGGTGCACATCATCACAGAAGGCAGTTGATTAGAACCAGCCATGAAACTAAAGAACACTCACAACCTCCAATATAAACAAAAAACAATAAAACACAAATATCAAACACCACAACCAAGACCATCAATAACTCCAACACCACCTACAATATTAACACAGCAGATAATGCACAAATCACCCAACATTATAGCAATGCTAAACTTTCCTACTCCAGAATATGTCCTGGTCATATCTAAACCACAACTACATAACCAACAAACCATGCAAAACAATTTACTTTGAATATTCAACAAAGCCACAAAAGTCCTCACCCTACAGTATCACCCTAATACAAAGGGAATAAAATTCATAACAAATGCAATACACAATGCTGCATTTGATATCAACACATTCACCTTCACTACATTACTCAATCTATATTCCCATTTATAATCATATCCACCTAAACAAAACAAAACACAAGCACAAAGAAGCAAACAAGTTTTGCCACCAACTGCTCCTCATAGGCAGCACTAAAACATTACTACCTTGAGAAGACAAAAGAAAACCTCAACCCTCATTTAGCACATAAAAATATACAAGAGAACACAGACAAACATCTGGCCAGTTTAGACAATTGAAAAACACTATAATGTCAAATCCTCTCAAAAGATATGGGGGTACCCCAATAAAAATGGATTTCCTTTAGAGGGAAGCCTGGAAACTCCTGATAACTATAGTAACAACAATAGTAATAACAACAACAATAACTGAACTGACAAATATTCAAAAATGGTCAAATACTCAAATTTAGTAAGTGGCCAATCAAATTCAACTATAAACATAATAAGTAAAAAATAAATCTGTAAGTAAAACAAGTAAAGCAATAAATAAATATGTAAAAAAAACAAGCAATTAATAAATCTGTAAATAAACAAACAAACAATAAGAAAGCAACATTCAAATAAGCAAAAAACTTTTTAAAAAATTACAAGAACAATATAAATGTACCTGTACAAGATATGGAAAGTCCATCCAAAAGCTCAAGTGCGGGAGTAACTCGATGCCCCGCGCACCTATGACAAAGCGACGGTACAAGTATCCCACTGTCAGGTACACGCATATGAAGATGAGGAGCAAGAGCAAGAACAGTGACCCAACAGACATGCCATGGGGGAGGATTGGAGTCAGGCACCCCCCTATGCACGCACACTTGGATTTCAGAGTCATGTTCTGAGGAGAAAGAAGTTATTTGTTTTTCAGAATTCTGAATATTTTGTATAGACTGCCAATGTGTTGATTATGCACTCAGGAGGGTTTTTTTCTTCTAATATTTGAATACTATATGCATGATACTAGCCTCTTGAGCTGATAAACAAACAATGAATTTTGCTTACTCCGGAATAAAAATTGACACATTTACTCATTTCTAAGATCTAGGAAATGAATAGAAAAGCCATTTTACAACTGTTGTAGTCCAAGGAAAAATAAAACTGGATGTTTCATATAAATATTCAACTCACATATACACTCCTATGTTGGCCTTTTGTTTCTCCAAACACCTCAAGAACATCATCATCACCATCAGTACACTGTAAAATCACGTTTGACAGCCTGTCATAGAAAGTAAAGAAATATATAAATGTATGTTAATGCTTTAGTGCTTTGCGGAAGTTTATGCCATTAAAAGTTAACGTAAGTTATTCACGGAGAAATCCTTATCTCTGCTATTAGTATATAATTATAAGCACTAAAATATTTGAGGGAAGCATTGTCATCACTTACCTATCTCCATTGTCATTGTAGTATGAGAGTATCCAATGGTCTGTTGAATTATCAAAGTGAAATTTTGCACGACTCTGTTTTCCAATATTGATAGTTCCTAAGATACTGGACTGACATACCTGAATACAGAAAATAAAGAGATCTTAGTTCATAAGGGATCACATTATGT
>NW_028234416.1:26059152-26066652 GCF_977035675.1 Penaeus japonicus | reverse complement strand
GCACCGCTTGTGCATGTAGATGCAAAACTCGGTTAAGAAGGGGAATTTAAACTGTAAATATTCCCAGGAAATCCATAGAGAGAAAATATGGTACCTACAGTTAATTTACAAACATCCTACTTCTCATCCATCGCCTTCTACCATTATATTATGCTTTCCTCTATATTCACAGCATATATATATATATATTCAATATATATATATATATATATATATATATATATATATATATATATATATGTATGTATGTATATATATATATATATATATATATATATATATATATATATATATATATATAGAGAGAGAGAGAGAGAGAGAGAGAGAGAGAGAGAGAGAAATGAAAGAAGCAGAGAGAAAGAGAAAAAAATAAGCAGAGGGAGTGAGGATAAATTTCAATGGAAAACGAGCGAGAAGTAGGGCTGCATCGCACTGTGGCGTCTGATAGCTTATGTTTGTTCCTCCAGCTTTTATCAATTATTAAGTTTATTCTTGCTTTAGCTTGACATTTGCTAACGTGGCACAGTTTACCTTTGAAAAGAAACAAAGATGAACGTTGTAGTCTAAGAAGTGGCTGTAGAAAATAAACGGGAAGTTGATGTGGCGTGGAATTACATAAGTTCGTTCCTTTTATTTTTTATTAAGAAAAAAAGAAAAAGAAATTTGGAAAGCCTGTAAAATCAATACAGGTACAAAGAATAATGGATCCCGTTCTTATTACATACAGTTATTGTTTAAATTGCTTTTGCTCAGAGGAATTTGAAACAGCAATGGCTGAGGACATCCAAGAGAGAACTCATCCATGCGCGTTGCTAGAGCTTTTATTGGGACTTGTATTTGATACCATCGATGAAGAACCCACACGCTTTGATGGTGCAACGTCTTCTATGGCACATGGGACTTCTTTACCAAAACCTGCCAGATGATGTTGATTGTCCTGTCATTCAGCACTCCCCAACTTGACAGAAAGGCAACAGCACCAGAAGCAAAGAAAGCCAACCTCCCAGTCTTATTTTCTTTAACCACAGTAAACAAACAAACCCATAAGTTACTATATTGACAGTAGGAAATTAATTCAGGCTCTACTTTCTTTCGTTGTTGGATTTATTGGTTATCAACCAGCATTGTAGAGGGAAGCATTTTTCTATATACGGAGTGAGGCGGGTAAGTCTAGTGGCGTTTACTCTGAGATGGGCCAACACCTCCCTTCTATTTTTTTTCTGCAGGCTATGTTGCACAGTTTTATTTCTTGTTTATGTTTGTTGTTGATTGTGAGGCTGGTCCACTCACTTTGCCACAGAAGATGAATTTTTGCTTTTATAAGGGAAACAAAACACCTCAGATCTGTGCGGACAATGCCAGGGTCCAGATCACCAGCCTTTTCGTTGCCATAGATACCCGAGTGTCCAGATACCCATATCAGCTTGATTGATTTGCTGGCACTATGTAGCTTACGAAGGATATTTGCCTGTAATTCATTTTGGTGGTTTGTAAGGATTTGATGGCTTTAACTGAACTTAGTGACTCCGCCTCCGGCACCGTGGCTTTGGCTGATGGCAGCCAGTCTACTACGATGGAAAAGGTGGGTTTCTGGTGTATATTTGAATGAATCAGGGTATCGATGGTGGAGAGATCTATATTGACTTCTATGAGGTCTCGGAGTTTATTGGAAAGTGTCATTCAGCACGGTCCCGCGGGCTCAATAGCCGGCACAAAACATTCCCTTTGGAGTGACGGGGTTGCCTGGCTATTTTGGCGCAAGCTAGCCGCGTCTGAGAGGAGGGGAGGTACTCCTGATTCAGTCTCTATGCGCTCGATGCGAGTGCATTTAAGGGCTCCAAGACAAACGTGTAAACAAGCACTCTGCACAACATCCAGTCCTTTCAGTAGTTGTGCTCGTTGCCAAGCCATACACGATTGACCCGTAATCTACTTTAGACGTAACCAGGGATTTATATAGCATCGACTTTCTATCAGCTACATATTCGTGTCCAGAAATGCACTTTAATATATTAAGTGCTTTTTGACATTTATTCTTTAACTGACCAATGTGGTCTTTCCAATTTAGTCTACTATCAAAAAGTAGACCAAGAAATCTGTCAGAATTTTGAATAGGTATTGGGTGAGTTTGCCTGATGTTGGGCTTCCTCTTATGGGTATAAATCACGCCGATACTCTTAAGGAAAATTTAAAAACCCCACTGGAGGCTCCAGTTATGAGTCATATCCAGTGCCAATTGGATCTGATTTGCCGAGAACTCTGCATTACTGCTGGATAATGCACAATCATCGGCATGCAGTGAGTATTTAAGATTCCGTTTATCATACAAAGAAATAATGTTGGTGACAAGACACTTTCTTGCGGGACCCCGTTTGCCTGGACAAAAATGTCCGAAAAAGTGATATTGTCTCTAGGTGCATCAAAATTGTTTCCCTCATGTATGATGTTTCTTATTTTGCAAGATATATTTTTTCTATTTATTTTTTTTAATAGTGGACCAAATCTCTGAAGTAATGGCGTTGCTGTTGATCGTAGATAAAGCTTCGCCAGGAGTCTCTTTTAGCTTGTCTGTTTGTTCTTCGAACCCTAGCTCTCGCTAGTTTGTAATTGCGAAAGTTCTCATTTGTGATGTTATTTTTGAAAAGCTTGTAGGCACTATTTCGTTCACATAGCACCCTGCGGCAATCTAGTGTCTGCTATGGGACTCTATGCTTAGCACTATCTGTCGAAGCCATAGGAATGGTTGCCACTGCTGCATTTAAAATACAATTTTGAACATTGCTTACTTTATCATCAATGGTTTCTCTAACAACTTCGAGCTTGACGCTCCTTGTGAAGGTGATCCAGTCTGCTCTTTTTACGTTAAATTTAGGTGCTGAAGGCGTCCTCGTGGTGTCGCATGAATACTTAATACAAAAAGGAAGGTGGTCGCTTCCCAACCAGTCGCCAATGGTTTGCCACAGGCACTTGGCTGCTAGTGTTGAAGAGACCAGTGATAGGTCAATAAAGCTCAAATTACTGGTATTATCGTCCATTCACGTCGGACTACCATCGTTTAGAAGGACCTGATCAGAGTCATTGATCACCTTAACTACTTGTTAACATCTATATTATATATCCGCAGGGATTACGTGTCATGGGGTTTGGAAGTGCCTTGTCCACCATTTTTTGTTTTTCTTTTCTGTTTTTTTCTTTTTTTGGGGGGAGGGAGGCGCTTCCTCCTCTCCCTCGCTTCCCGAGGGCCTCTCTCGGAAATTGTTGGAGACAGTAGCCTCCATGTCCTGCTCCTCCTTGCGAGGGAGACAGCTAGCAGAGTGCGATCTTTTTTCTCACGAGAAACAGTTCGAGAGCCAGGCGAAGTCCTCGCAGAAGTCGCCGGGGCGGTGATGTGTGGTCTAGACTGTGATTCGATGTCTACTTCGTTAAGATGTTTGTGCTGGGTTGATTCAGCCATTTCATCGACCATTTTTGTCAATTGATAAACTTTAATATTTAATTTTTTAACCGTTTGTTTGAGTTTAGCAATTTCCTTATCCTTTGACACTACTTGCACTGGATGTCATGTTAGTTGCTACAGCAGCATAGGAAGTATTAGGTTTGTCAAACCGTCCACTTTTCTCTTAGCTCCACAGTTAGCACATTTGATAGTATTTCCGGTGCATTTAGTGGTGTCATGAGCTTCAGCACATATACCACAAGTGAATTTATCCGTTTCCTTGTCTATACATCTTAATTAATGAAGTGTGTCCGAATTTTCAGCATTTCTTACAATACTTTGTTTTTTTAATATAAGGTCGCACTTGGACTCATTCATACCCAACTTTGACCTTTTCAGGAATTTTATTCGAGGCAAGTAAAATAACACAGTCCAGTTTTCGTTCGCACATTCCCGTCCTTCTTGGTCATGCAGTTCACGTCCACTACACCTTGGTCCTTCATGTTCTCAAGGATTTCACTTTCATCCATCGTCCTCAAATCCCTGTGAAAGGTTACTCCTTCACAGGTATTTGGGCCAATGGGAATAGTTATTTTTACTGTGATATCATGAATCTGTGTCAGTTTACGTAAATACTTAACCTGGGAAACGAATTGCAATTAAATAGGGAGGCTACCATCTCGCAATTTACGGACAAAATCGAAATCGCCGTCCACTTGACCATCAAGGACCTTTTTGATTATGAAGGGGTTAATGTTATGGAGCGATTGATTTTTTTAAATACATTTGATTGTTACACACCTAGCATTCTCTGGAGGGATTGCAAAAAGAGGCCGTTTAGGTATGCCATTGGTATGGGATCCGTTGTTCATTGTCGAATTGGTCGTAGAGTGGTCATGGGTCGTCCTCCCTCCTTGAGGAGGAGGAGGGGTAGCCAGGGTGTCATTCATTCTGGGTTTCGGATTAAGCGGATTAAGTCCGAAGCCTGGGCCAAGTCCTTTCCTGACGGGACCCAAAAAAGCCCTTAACTATTATTATCAACCTGTCAGCAATAATTAAGAGAGTTGCAGTTTTACGTATTCTCTCCTCCCCCAGTGGAAGCCTGGTTGCGTTCTCCAGTACCAAAGAGGGATTCGAGTTTTGTGTGAGACACCTTACCGCCGAACCTACATACTGCGAGGGACGGTAATTTGGTGCCCACCCCCATGTGAATACGGGAGCTTCCAAGGAAGCTCTGGCAGGCTCAGGAAAGTCACACAAAAAATAGTTAGAAAAGTGCGCCTTCAGGAAGACCCAGACTACAGGGCCTCCCTACCCAGGGGACCCCTGGGGTAGAAGAGAGCTGCGGGTCTGGGGTGGGGTGCTGACTACGACTACTGTAGCTTCGTGTAACCTGCAAAATCAATGCACTGAATGTGCAGGCAAAGCACTAAAAGTGTGCAAAATCTGTAAATGCAGTCTTTACTTTGTTTTATTACGTTAATTAAACTCAGAAACAACAATGTTCAGCGAGACTAGAGGCCCTGGATACCAGGGTAGCTCCAGTGGCACAAGACCTCTAGTTTGTTGCTGCTGTGTTTTCAGAGATAAAGGTGTGAGCTTTTCAGTCTCATACACAAGTGTTGACAGCTGACTTGTTTCTTTGGATGACAAATTGTATGTGTTTGAACATACAGCCACGTTTATGTCATAGTGGGTACATTGAAATGTGGATGTGAAACACTCACATAATCTTTGACTCAGTAGTCGCAGTGACTAAAGACAAAGGCAAAGTGCCACGTTTGAATATAAAAGAAAATAAATGTGCAATATTAAATTTATATATCCTCATCATAGTACTATTAATTGCTTGACATTTTTACAATTTAAATGTTAGCATAAATTTTTAAATATGGCAGTGTGAGACTAGACAAAATCAATACAAACAGCTTTAGAACAAAGCCCATTCACATATTGTGGGACAATTTTGGAGTCAAAACCTGTTTTTAAGACAGTTCTTAAATTTGTTGAAGAAAATTCTATGACCTCGGCTGAATACCAACCCAGGCGGCCAAATTACAAATATGCTACACAGGGGCAGATCCAGGAATTTTGGCAGGTGGGGGTCTGGCCCATTGCTGGAGGGGGCCAAGCTCCAGGAGGCAGCCAAACTATGAGCTTGGATATATGCACCTGTTAAAAGACCACTCTTTTGATGAATACACCGTCAGTTTCCATACTCTTTTGATGTATACACCGTCAGTTTTCCTTACTCTTTTTGATGTATACATCACGGTTAAAAATTGTTGGTGACCAAAGCAGGACCCCCAGCCCTTGGATCCACACCTGCTACATGAATGGTAAAGAAAGTTTCAATCTCTCCCCATTCACTCAGAAAGAGGGACAGATATCCCTATTTGCTGTTAGACTGCAGTACATTGAGTGCAAATATGAACACAATGTACTGAACATGAAAAGATGAAAAGGAAAACTATGATATGTAATAAATTTATTTGGAAGTAATGATATCTACAAGAAAAATATAGCACTTATTAAACACAGAAAAAGCTACTAGAAAACAGAATAATCTTAAAAGAAAATCTCTTTACATCTGGAAAAGAACTTGACATGCAAAAATATTGAATACATTTATTGATAAAATAAAATGATGTAGGTATATATGCGACAATTACCATTAGGTTATAACACAACTACATAAATTATGGTTATAACATCAGATGGTATATTTAAAATATAGTGTTCAATCTAATCAATTTGGTACATAAAAAAGAAAACACTAGCAATCTATATCCTCATCTTGAAATGAGTAAGACTAGATTTTCTGTGAAGAATTTATTTTCTTTCTTGTCTTTATCCTCAGATTTGCATTCATACATTGCACTTGTGAGTATAACTTTCCTATTGCATTTTTCTTTTTATTCACGTGTATTTGTTGTGTGAAATTTAGTTCTTTTCTCCTAATGTTAAGACTGCAATGTTTAACTCATGTATAGATCAATGTCCATGATCAATTACAATTAAGAATAAGTTTCTTTTCTCTGGAAATTGCATCATACGAAAAGCTTACGTTGCTGAAGTTATGTAAGTGACACCAAGTAATAGGTAATTTACAAGTTGAAAGTGTAATTCAAAAAGTAAAACTTGTCAGTTTCCTGTAATCTCAATTTCTACAATACTATTTCAGAGCAGCAGTGATGCTTTTGCTATCCTAAAAATCCTTGTCATATGATATAGGTACAGCAGTCTAATAACACTGACATTCAAAATTCAAAATAAAATATAGCTTTTAATTTCTCATGGGAGAGAATGTATATGTATATATATATATACGACTATACATTTACAAATAGAATGCGCTACAAAAAAACAAAGTCACTTCTGCCCTAAGAGAAGCTATCGTAATTCATAAAACATTTATACATCATTTCTTGTTGAACCTTTCACTACCATTCTCTACATATGCATAACAGTCTGCCCATGGTTGCCTTACATTCAAAATATACAAATTAGTTTATCTGGGGTTTTAACTTACGACCCTTCTCATACCTATGCTCCCTCCAAACTTTACATTACAAATGTTCTGCAAATACTCATACTTTAGAAAAGATAATCAATATTACTTGAGCATCAAGTCCCCCCCTACAATTCAAAATTAGCACTCCGACTCTGATACCTAATCAGATAGTGAATGGGTTAACAATCTTTGCAGAAACAGTGAATATATTTTCATAATAAATAAGCATATGCTTTGAAATACATGACATGCTTGCACTGCATTTGCTAGACCTTACATTAGACAATAGCTTTCATATCAAAATCTGATATAGCATTTACCAGAAGACATGGAAATATGTCTAATATTATACATAAAACAGATGATATATCCAATCTGTAGGTGGATTCATTTATATAAACAAATATAATATAATAAAAATCAATAATAATCTAGAGAGAGAGGGACAGGGAGAACCAGAGGAAGAGGAAGAGGGAGAGTGAGGGAGAGACAGGGAAGATCGGTGGTGAAGAAATATCCCTCAAAATTTTTTTTTTTATCATATCCTATT
>NW_028234416.1:26034152-26054152 GCF_977035675.1 Penaeus japonicus | reverse complement strand
GTCAGTCTGGGAATACACTGCCTATAATGGTGACAACTTTTTTTTTTCTGGTGAACTATACTAAAACAACCTTGTCTGCCACTGGCTTACATATGGCCTCCATTTATATCATTGCTTTGGAAAAGGCCAACAAATCTCCACCATGTATAATCTACTAAGATAGAACTTATAAACCTCCCAATTTATAATCAATTAAAAAAATAGTCCAAGCTCTCTCTTGCCAAAATGCATATGCTGGTTTGTTTGCCATTGCAGAAGCACCAATGACTTGAATATTACTGAGAACAAAAATCTGACATTACTACATTCAGACCGGATTCATGTTAGTTAGCCATTTGAGTAGGATGCAATTCCAAATGGGAAGGGGAAAACACTCACTATAAAAAAAAAAAAAAAAATGAATAGGAAATTTATTCCTGCTGCTGCCTAGGTTGTCATTTCTAACCAGTGACCAAAAGTTTAGTCTCACTTTTCTTTTGCTTCAGTTTTAAGCATAAAAAGATATAACAAAAATTTGATTTTTTATATTTACAAAAATGCAGTCTTGGAGAGCTACAACACTGAATGCTAGATTGAAATATAAAACATGGAAGTGGCAAAGTGAGACCATTCCAATTTTTATCAGTCATAAATTGGATCCTAATTAGGCATTTGAGACATCTCGCTTTCCCATTTTCTCAATTTTCACCTTCAAGTAAGAATAAAAGGGTGAAGTGCAGAACTTTTATATATATATATATATATATATATATATATTATATATACATATATATATATATATGTATATACATATATATATATGTATATACATATATATATATGTATATACATATATATATATGTATATACATATATATATATATATATACATATCTATATATATACATATATATAGATAGATATATATATAAACAGATGAATTATTAAAAGAAATTAATGAAGAATAATTTTTTTGACAATATTTATTTATACATACAATTCAAATAGTCTAATTAAAACCTGTTAAGTATTAGTAAATGTGTATTATCTATGTCTCCTATCATATGTGTGGTTATTTTCCATAAACCGTAATCTTGTGTATGTGGATATGTATGCAGCCAAAGTGTATATGAGTGTAGTGTATAAAGAAATATAAATGAATGATTTAATAATACTTTCAGGAAATTCTAGGGTGATGAATCACAGGCAATGATGGATTTTCTGGCAGAAAATAATGTATGCGGGCAGACTCTGCTCCGGCTTGTGGCAAGAGCAAATTCCATTATTGCAGAGTTGATGCGCTTGTCTGACTACGTTCCTCAAGTATTCAGGTAAAAGATATTATCATTATTAGGAATTTTAGATTTATTCAGGGATTGACTATTATCGTGTGTCTGAATATTAAGTCTGAATTGAACTAAAGCAAATACTTTTTTTTTTTCTATGTAATCTTAGTAAAGAATTCTGATGATTTGAATTCTTCTATTCATTATTTCAGATTAGAGACCAAAGTTGAGCAGCAGAAATATGGAGACATTGTTCTGGACTTCACTTATTTCAAAGCTCCAGAGGGTTTTAATAAGAAGATTGAGGATACGCCTGTAAGTACGATGACTGGTTTCTTTATATAAAATTACATGAGGATGTCTTCAAATACTAATAACTTCATTTTAAATATATATATAAAATTTGGATATGATATTGATATCTTACATTAACATTGATTATATAAAGATTCATACCGGGTATTTCTGCAGAAGTGTATGTGATTTTTTTTCTTTTCTTTTTTTTTAACTGTATCTTACAAGTTGCCTTTAAACAATGTGCTGACATTCAAGATTGATATTAATCCATTGTGGATGAGTGATATATTTGCTTGCCCAATCTCCAGGAGGGGTTTTATTTCAGAGCCAGGCAGCTTCATGCAACATATCTTGACCTTTCCCTCTCTCTTTCAGTAAACCTAGAGCCATTTTTGTGGTATATTTTTTGGTATAATTTATTGTATTGAGAGACTCATAGGTGTCATATTACAGGTTATATCAATTCTGCAGTTAACTAAAATTGTAATATAGAGTCCATATCAGCTCATTATTTTCTGTATACTCAGTGTGATAGAAGTATTGCTGTTTTATGGGAGGACAAAAAGCAACTTTATTTTTTTCAAATTTATGTACTCTCGTGAACAAATAAGAAACATGTAACCATTCACAATGAAGATAACATAAAGAGGTAGGGAAGAGGAAGGAAACCTGTGCTTATGACTGCAAGTTCCACAGTTCCATACTGGTACAGGGGCACATTATAGACACTGGGCATGGTTTGAGTCACCTTCCTCTTCTCATTCAGTCTACACATTCTTCATTGGCAATACTTTAGAACAAGAGGTCCACAACTTGTTGTGTGCCATCGCTCTCTAAAGATAGTACTTGCTAGAGACCATGTATGGATGCCATTCAAGGCTCTCTCTCCTGCTGGTGGTAGAAGAAAGTGATGCCATCTAGGTTTTGGATGTTAGATGAAACCCATTTTGCGTAAGATTATTGTAATTATAGTATTTATGACTGCCATTGTCACCACCACCCACTCATTACTCAGAAGACAATGAAATAAGAAAGTGATCCAAAATCCCCTAACATCACATACGTCATGATGCCCATTGTCAGGCCAAAGCTCCTGTGTCATGTATGTCATGACACCCATATGCAGTGGGTTAAGTATATTATAACAAATATAGTAAAGTTCATATGGACTTCTATTTTTGAGATTACCAAACCTTATTACTGAATTGCAGGTCCTAGCTGACATAGATGATGAAATCCGTGAGAATCACAGCTCCATCATTGAGAGAATATATGCAGCCTTTGAGAGTATTCATCGGTATGTGACAGACCTCAACAGCTTTTTGCAAGACCTCAATGAAGGGACATATATACAGAGAACACTGGAGAATGTTTTCACCAATGAAGATGGAAAACAGCTTATGGTATGTAGAAAAATATAATGTTATAGACAGTAACAAAATATATATACATTTTATTTTATTTGTGTACATTTTTCAATTATTAGAAAAAAAATCTATTAAGGGTTTGCCAAATTTACCTTCATGTTTTTTTAAGGTCTTAGTTAAGCTTATAACTAAAAGAACTAATGATAGATAAATTTTACAACACTACTTCTGCAGTGTGAAGCGCTACACCTGTACGGAGTCATGCTGCTCGTGGTTGACTCCCTCTTTGCGGGAGTAATTCGAGAAAGGATCATTGTAGCCTATCATCGTTATGCAGGGCAGAAGGCCTCTAGTGATACCAACATTGACGATGTGTGCAAGCTGCTCAGATCTACAGGATTTTCAACTCTGCCGGGTAGCAGAAGACCAAACAATTATCCGGAAGATTATTTTAGGTAAGTTGCATTAGGGTCAGAATATTCATTTAAGGATTGTGTATTTTGACTTCCTATTTATTGTAATCTGCATAATTATAATGATTTTTTTTTTCTTTTTTTATCACTTTCAGGAGAGTGGAGTTACCTGCAACTTACCTTGGTTTAGTCTTAGGACACTTACGATCAGATGACATCTATCACCAGGTTAGCTGTGCACAGAAATATGAATTTTTGTGTTGGGTCACATTTTCTAATCATAATATCTAATACACAAGAATCTATTTAATTCTGAGCTGTTAACTTTTCCCTTGCAGGTTCAGGCCTATCCATCCCCAGAGCACCGATCAGCCGCACTAGCGAACCAGTCTTCCATGCTTTACGTCTGCCTTTTCTTTACCCCGGCGACCCTTCACTCCCAAACCGCTAAAATGAGGGAGATAGTGGATAGATTTTTCCCTGATAATTGGGTCCTCAGCTATTACATGGGCATGACTGCCAACCTGATTGATTCCTGGGAGCCTTACAAAGCAGCCAAGCAAGCACTGAATAACACTCTAGAGGTATGTTTTTTGTTGAAGAGAATGTTAGTATATACTGAAAATATTGCTTGATACAGATTACAGTTCTAGCTCTCATTAAAATTGTTGTGTAAACCAAACAAATTTTAAATTCCAGGTCTCAAACATCAAAGAACAAGCAACCAAAGTCGGTGCAAAAATGGGGAAACTCACAAAACAAACTGACCAGCTTCTCTCTGAAGGAGCCATGAGTGAAGCAAGAGTCCTGGATCATAACAACAGAATTCTGAACCTCCTGAGGGAATGTAATGTAACTCTGAGATGGGCTGTGCTTCATGCTGCAACGCTGGCAAAGGCAGGCGGTGAAGGGAATAAAAGGTGCAGAGCTGTACGAGATCAGGTATATATATAATATTCTTTTGAATAGAAAAATGTAATACATGACTTTGTCAATGATCATGAAAGATGAAATGTAATACCCTGATTTTAGAAGATCTGTTTATGATAAACTACTAAGCCAAATATACCAGGCTATCAACAAAACTGTGTGTTTATCAGCAAAATTGGATTGCCAACTTCTGAAATGGCATAGGCATTAACAATGGACCCACTCAAGCATTCTAAAATACCACTACCTAGGCAAGGGCATATGACCCTGATTTTGGAAGATCTGTTTGTGATAAATATATAAAAATATTCTGCCTCATTAACCCAGTCACGACGGGGGCAAAACTTGCTTTTCCAAATGCGGCCTCTCGAATGGCATAGGCATTAAATCATGGTTAAATAAATGACGCATCTAAATACCACTACCTAGGCAAGGGCAAATGATGGATATTTGGTGGTGCACAGCAAGTGATCAGCTAATGACAGGAAGCCAAGGATTCTGCCTCATTAGAGACACTGTTGGCAAATACACACTTATAAATGTGTGTCCATAATTGTTTGTGTTCTGGAGGCATTGATAATTTTTTAAAGGAAATTATTGCGAGTAGGCCAAATATTGGACTTTATATTGAATTCATACCACAGAAGATTCCAGTACTATCACTGCATTGTGAGTCATACAACAACTTAGACTGCTGGTTGTCTCCAAGGTGCCTCCATCGTAGAACCTGAGCAATAATTTTGTAATAGGCATTTGTAATGCATGTTCAAGAATACTACAGTGTATATTACCCTTTGTTTATACATAGTATATAATTTTATTTTTTTATTATTATAGCAGGTAAGATAATGGTATTATATATAAAGAGTATAAAAGGGCAAAGAAAAGGACAAAATTGCCTTAACCAAAAAGCCTTATAAAGTATTACAGAAACATTTCTATAGGAGCAAAAGAATAGAAAAAAATGGTATTGCAGCATGCTGATAAAAGGGGGCAATACCCCGGGATGGCCTCAACATGAGCCACTTCAGGTCTCATGCTAGAACTTACACCAAGTAACCAATATAACAAACTCTTTTTGTTTGGCAGGTGGTGAGTGATATGCAGTACTCCCCTATGATGGTGTTTCATCTGATGCTAAACACTGCTACATTAGAGCTTGAACTGAACACCATTTACAAGAGGCTATTTGAGGAAAAGGTATTTATGATAAGAACTAGTACACTACAGGATTTAGGCCTACTCACAATGTAAGCAAAGGGCAGCATTACTAAATCAAAATCACACTACTGCTCTGGCTTATCCCCAAATATGAGTAAAAAATGTAAAACAAGATTACAGTGCTATATAAGGCAAATTAACAAATTGTAACATGAGTCACTGGTTTATTACATATATATCTTTTTTTTTTCTTTATTGTATACATATGAATATTTCCAAATTTTTTTTTTGCAACAGTCAGTCAGATGGGATAAATACCGCAAAGAGGCCAACGAGCAAGTATTGGAGCTGTCAGAGGTATTCGCTGGGAGTAGGCCTCTTGCTCGAGTGGCCAAGAATGAACGGCTTCAGAAATGGTTCAAAGACATTGGGGAACAGATCTTAAGCCTCAAATTGGATGAACCTGGATCATCTGGGAGGAAGATTATACAGCTGATACAGGCACTCAAGGAAGTTAAAGGTATGAATATATACAATCAGATATTATAAGTTATGCTAGGCTTAGAACCTTATGCTATGTAGTATTCCTCTTTTTTTTCCAAGTGGCCTTAGGTATGTCTTAGACTACAGAAAGGTTTCCACTTTCATGGACTTATATTACAGTAGGCCACATAGACAGGAAGTTGTCTCAAAATATGCAACAAAATAATCAGCTGTGATTCTTTGTCCCCCATGTAATTAACAAAATTTCTCCTCATAGAGTTCCATGGGCTGGAATCGAGTGCTGGTGTAGTCCAAGCAGTAGGAGAGGTGGTAGGGGCCTTGCAAGCATTAGTGAGAGTTGCTGGAATCACTGAGGACAATCTGGTCACTTTGTCTCTTATATCAGACTTGTCTTTTGCATGGAAGTTGGTAGATGAATACACACAAATAATGCAGGTGAGTTGGAGTTCTTATTGCATCAAAGAGATTATGAAGACTGAACACATCATGAATAATGAAACACATTTCATGTTTTACCAAATATATGGCAATATGCTAATATTATAACAGCAAAAATAGTGTTAACATCAGAACTGCCTTAAGTATTAAACCATGAGAAGCAAAAATATCTATAACCCTTCATGAATAGCATTAACCCATGAAAATAGGCAAGGAACAAGATTATAAAGTTCTTCTATTGACTTTCAGTCTGCTATCAAGAAGGACCCATCCCATGTTGCCAGAATGCGAGCCACTTTTCTGAAGATATCCTCTGGACTAGATTTGCCACTTTTGAGAATCAATCAAGCACGCAGTCCAGATCTCATTTCTGTGTCTGCATATTATTCTGGAGAGCTTGTTGCTTATGTCAGAAAAGTAAGTATTATGATTTTTTTTGTGCTGAATCATATTTTAAGCCATTCACAATGGGAGGTATATTTGCCAATTTCTGCTCTCGTCAGCAAAATAGCAAGCGAACACAGCTTTCCACTAAGAGATTTGTTGAGGTGCATGGCTGCGCTGAATCTTTCACTATTCAAAGGGGTATTATAATTTTTTATTTCATTTGGATAAAGTCAAGAGATATGTGTATATATAAATGCAACTGTAATGTGAATATACAAACATAACTATGTATAATGTGTACATATGGCAAAACCATGATTGTCATAAGATTGTCAAAAGACATCGTCCGTTTTGTCGGAAATATTCCAGAGATGTGATATCACGTCATCTGTCAATGAATTGTAGGGTTTTGTAGTGCTATTGCTGGGAATGTTATTTGTAATTTTATTTAATTTTATTTGCTTTTAGTTTGTAATTAGTAGAAAGGAAGGTAAAAATGAAGAACAGATTAAAAGATTGTATTGAAATGAGTGTGACATGAAAAGTGTAATTTTATGTAATTATTATAATCTTACAGCCCTTTTAATTTTTAACATTTTCTATTTTGGGGGGTAACTTTCATTACTGTGTTTTATTGGTTTCATATATAAATTTTGCATAAGGTGCATTTCTTCATGTTTATATACAGTAACTCTCAGTGGTAACCTGAAATGTTTATTAATGAATCTCTTAATTCCAGGTACTTCAAATTATCCCTGAAACCATGTTTGGCTTGCTTGCAAAAATTATCAAACTTCAGACAGGAAGGATTAAGTCAATACCCACGCGTCTTGATAAGGACAAGATGAGAGATTATGCACAGCTGCAGGACAGATATCAGGTGCTGACCTAGGCTGAGTTTTAGGATGTCATTGCATTGATATGAATTATAGTTTTTTTTTCTGTTAAGAAGGTGATAGTTGACATCTACAGCAGAACCTTGTGAGAAATTCTTGAAATCCTAATTTAAATTGAGAGTATATTGGTAGTTTTCAAGATTAGGAATAAGTAAAAGAAATGTGATATACAATATCCACGATACAATACAATATACACTATACACAATCCACTCCAAATCTGATCTTAATTGCCTCAATCTTTCCCCTCCCCACAGATGGCTGAGTTGAGTCACGGCGTGGCTGTGCTGGCAGAGGGCGTTGCCATGATGGAGACGACTCTCGTTGGTGTGATCCAGGTCGATCCTCGCCGCCTACTGGAGGATGGCGTACGCAGGGAATTGGTGCTGTTAGTGGCCAAGATATTACATGATGGATTGACATTTAATACTAAAGTGAAGGTATGCATGTGTGTGTTTGGGATCTGCCCTCCGCATATCTCTTTATTGGTAAAAAGTATTGGCGAATAGTATTTATTTGTATTGCATATAGGATATGGTAAAGATAATTCTGTATTTATTAGTAGAATGTCTTTTAAAAAATACTATGAAGCAGATATTTTATGTATATATCTTTTCTGCTCTCTTTGGAATCCAGAATAGAGTAAGTAAAATTAAGGCACAGACAATATTAGTCATTACATTATAAACTTATTTGTGATCATATTGTATTACTGTGTTTACCAAGAAAGTTTTTAACATGAGATATGAAACACATTGCCTTTTATGATATATATGATATTTTAAGGCACTTAATACATTTTCCACCCCATAGGGAAGTGAACTTTACAAAAGACTGAGTGCAGTTGAACAACAGATGACTGGTTTTCGTACTTCATTTGAGTATATCCAAGACTATATTAGTATGTATGGATTGAAGATCTGGCAGGAAGAAATGTCTCGAATTGTCAACTACAATGTGGAACAGGTAAAGAGGTTAAAGATAATAGTATTGTTCATTTGTCTGTGTTGTTTAACCCCTAAAGAATGCACATACCAAATTTAGTCATGCAATTTTTTTTTACCAGTATTCCTATTATTATGTTTTCGGGTATCATGCTGAACTTGACCTGTTGATTTCAAAAATTCAAATATTTTTTTGTATAGATTGAATTAAAATAGACAAAAGTGTGAATTAGTTTTAAACAATTTGTATATTTGAAATAGAAAATGTAATAATTCCTTTTATTTTAATTAGTAAACAGTCACTTTGATACTTAGTATTTATATCTATACCATCACAGGAGTGTAACCAATTGCTTAAGAAGAAAATATCTGACCATGAGAGTGTATACCAAAGTATTGCAATCCCAATACCCAAGTTTCAACCAGTTGACGCCCAATCTGTAAACTTCGTGGGAAGGCTTGTACGAGAGATTCTTCGTATCACAGATCCCAAGTAATTTTTATTGACAATGCAGATGTATATGGTGTATATTTATTTTATATCTTGGTTGTGTGTATGGATGTTGTGATTGCTGTTAGTAAAGCTATGAATGAGAATTAATAATGGAAAAAGTCAAAATGCATGAATTTATGATTCCTTTGTTATTTCTTGCATATTATAAGGTATAAAGAATTATATTTAGTTATGTGACAACTTGATTTATTATATTTCTGTTCCAGGACAACTGTGTATGTTCCTCAGTTAGGAACTTGGTATGACAGTAAAACCCATACTGAAGTGCTGTCAAGTTCTGTCATGGGAAAAGTAGAGTCCAGTATCAGTACAGCTGGGCTTACAGGTGTTGACAAATTGCTGGCTTTCTTGATTGTTACTGAGTTACAGGTAATATGGTTTTCGTCTCTCTTGTTTTTTTGAATTCATATATATTTTTTGCACAGTTTGTATTAACCATAAAGTATTTATCAATGTATTTTTTTCAAATGTCTACTGTGAGGACTTTGATGCAAGATTATTTTCTTAGAAAGGGACCAAGTTATATAAATTGTTGAAAATTCAGTACATTTTATGGCTCCTATGAGATTTTCCTCTATGCTTTTGATTATATCAAAATTTTGTTACCATAGATAATCAATTCATCCAAATTTGTATGTAAACATTCTTAAACTGGTTATTTTAACACCTAATGACTGTAATTCCTCTAATACCATGTCCTATTCACACCAATATAAATCCAGGAAAACAGCCTGACACTTTTTTTTAAACTGATGATAAATTGAAGGGACTCAGCTTGAAATTGCATTTAAATAATTTTATCAATCAAGGTAGCTCAGTAATCGGGAATTAAGAGGAAGTAAAATTTTCAAGATGAGTATCACTCTGTATAATCTCACATAAGGAGAGCTTAAACTTATCCTCATTTATGCGGAAATGACATTCAAAACCGTACTATTCATTTTCAACGAGGTAAAGGTGGCACACAAATTTCCTTTCAGAATTTGGTTCGGGAGATTGAGGTTGCATGCCAGAAAGACCCCACCATAAAGGAGATACTGAGAGCAGCAGCACCCCAGTTGACCCCAAATACTCATGTAGTTGGTATGTGGTTTTAAATTAATAAGAAAAAACAAAAGAAAATGAAGATCATGTGATGTGCTCTGATGATGTTTGATGTTTCAGAAGAAATAAGTAAAGTGAGAAATAGGGTTTAAGAAATGATTGTAAGGAGGATTGGAAAGAGGAGAGAAAGTATAGACAATTAGTTTTCTTTAAATTAAACTTCTGTAAAAGGCTAGGACAGAAACTATTGTATACATAATTTCCCTTAGTTTTGCTCAACACTTCTTATCTATATTATCCATCAACAGCACAACCTCAGAGGCAGTATGTTGGATGGGCTCAGCGCACTAACAAATTGTCAACGTCTATTGTTGATCGTATTATGCGAATAGGACAGATGCAAATCCTCAGGCTCCATGCTGCAAATCGCCTCAATTCCTCATGCAAGTTTGATGCCAAATATCTTGCAGCTGCTCTATCAACCATGAATGAGTATGGTTCTTTTAATTTGTATATGTTGCCTTTTTAGCGTTACTTTGCTTCAATTTGTAAAAACTTGGTGATTAAAAAGGGTCATTGATGACTTCAAGTATCATGGTAGAAAAATCTGTCACATTAATATTATCCTGTTCAAAGATTTCCTATAACAACCTGTGTGTCTTTGGTTCAGGTCCCTTATGTCAGACGTGAAGAAGCATTACGCCGATCCTACAAGACCATACCCAGATGAAGATGGTGCTCTAACCAGTGAACTCAGCATCTTTTTGGAGTGGTGTGGGATGACTCAGCCTCTCAACAGGATCTACATCACCACACAGGCTCTGGCTCCTCTGAGCATGGTGCTATTGTTGACTGTGATCAACCAGATTCCAAAGATACATTATGCAAAAATGCTTGGTAGGTCTGGCATTGAATGGATTGCCTTTATTTGTTGCAGGTGCATTGCAATGATGATTATGTTCCAGTATTGAAGTAGGAAAACAGATTTTATGTTGCTTAATTAATTTTTCATTAATATAATAGCTGCAATGAATAGGGCTATATTCAGGCACTTTGTTAAATTTCAGTATCACTTCAGTGTTACTGCCAAAATATATGGAGTTTAAAAAACCTTTTCCTTAGTCTCATCTGAAAAAGGGAAGGTTGAGGCATTCATAATCATTCATTTAAGTTTGTGTGAAAAGGGAGGATTTGAAGCATTTTAGCCTTGGTAAATTCAATATATAAAATATAACATAATGTGTATCTATGGAAACAGGTACCCTGACTGGCATCAGAGGAACTGAGGGAATTGATGGAGAACTGCTTGTGATGGGACTTGCATCTGTGCTCCGACAGTTTCACCAGGATCACACACTGCGTTTCATTGAGCTTCTATCCCAATACATCACATCTTTCACAACACATACTGCGGCAAGGTTTGTGAAATGTGCATAGCTAGTAGGTATATAGTATTATATTCGACTTTGCCACACTTGATAATGTATTTGCATTTGTTTATCATTATTATTATTTTGTATATTTTTCATGTTGAGACATTGAATCACCACTGTTACTCTAGAAACTATATATAATATAAAAAAGTAAAACTCAAAAGATCACCAGTATTAACATTATTACTTTCATTTTTTTTCCAGTACTACCAAGGCTGCAGACTTACCTCATGAGACATTAACTGGACTGGCAGTATTGCAAGAAGTTGCCAAGAAAATGGCTGTGTCCAAAAAGACATTATCATTATATGTTCCTCAGCATCTCCTTGCTGCACATATAGGTTAAAGTAATCCTCTTAGGAGGTTTTGATTTTTGTGTGTCAAGAAGTTGACATATGGCTGTAAATTGATTGTCTTGTTTTGGAATAACAGGATACTAGTTATTGTTGGATGTTGTCACAATATAGTTAATGTATATATTTATAGATATTTTTCTAATTATGAAAATGTTAATGGATTTTGTATAATTGAATGAAAATCTCATTAAAATAAATGTTGGCTACTTATGTCAACTCACATCTAACATAATTCAAGGAAACAGTATTCATATTATTTATCTCCTTAATTTCATGTCAGTTCACACAAAAATGGTTTCCACCTATTTACATTCCAGTTTTAGAAATAAGTGATCAAGAATGATATTCAAGTTGTAAATGTCTGTTTATATTAATACTCCCAATATAACCTGGAAGAAGGAAGCCTGTAATAGTATAACATTGTGCCACTTCGTGATCTGCATGTATCATTTTAGTTCTGGGATCTTGGAAGATATTCAGCAGTTATTTGGGTTTAGTTTCTGTTGATGTCAGTAATGCTAGTCATATCAGCATAATTACAACATTGTATTTTAAATGTTATTGAGGTTTCTAATCACAAAAGTAGTGTCTTAATTTACACTTGCTGAATAATTTAATTATAATAGATGTGATTTTAGGCAAAATATGATTTGCACAAAAAAGGAATTTTATTTCAAGTACCCTCTTGTGTTTACACATGATCTGTAATATTGAGATAGTTGCTGGTATATAATAAATATATATATATATTCTGTTAGGGAGTCTGTCCTGGAGGGATTTAAATTCAATAAAATTGCTTAAAGCAATGCATGTATTGATATGCATTATTTTTTAACAGATTTTTGTTTGGTTTCCTGAGCAGGACTTCTACTTCCTTTAGTTTCCTAATAAAACAATATTTAGAAAAAGACATTTATAATTTTGGTGAATATAAAGCAAGAAACACATTACCTTAAAGGATAGAGATGACAAATGGTTTTACATGTGATAAAAAGCTTTAAGAAATCCCTTGAAATATTTATGTAGACCATCCAGCATAGGGGAACACACATTAATTATTACAGGTTGTATAATTTAATGATTATATGATGTTTGCATTGATATTGCAGTTTTTTCTAATGCACATTAATAATACATTACAGTAAGAATTGTATTTTTCATTTTGAGAAAATAGTCTACCAAATTACTGTAATTTAAATATCTTCTTTAACCTGTTGCCAACGGGGGTGATTTGGTTCCAAATGGTCTAAACACCAGGGTATTTCAAATGCACAAGGCTGACACCTCAGGCTATTCACCCACTCTGGCCGCAGCCAAGCGCTACATGCCCAATCAGCCAGCACGACAGCCAGAAGGAAAGCCATGACAAAATCTCTCTTCTCTGGCAGCTGGTACTGCCATTACTCAATGTGATATCTTGTCACCTGATGGTTTTTGTGGTCTTAAAAAAAATATATTCTAGTGGGAAATAAGTTTGAAAAGCATTAATCCCTAAAATTATCAAATTGTGAGCTTTAGTTTGAAGAGAACTGTTTGCTTATTCCTTAAATATGATCTTCCTGTCCAGAAAATAATGAGTTACTGGTAATTAAAGTCAAAGCAAAAGCATACTTTAAAAAGGTTAAAGAGAGATTTTTTTTTATCCTCTTTTATTGGAAAAAAAAGAGTAGTTTTGTATAAATATCATTTGACTGGGACATGAGAACTATGTGATCTTATAAATCAAAATGTTCCTTGATAAGCATGATTCTGCTGCAAATGCACACTAAAAACTAGCAATCATTTTCAGGGTTAATACGTCTATTTCTTTTGCTTCTTCTTCTCAGCTTCCTCCTCTTTCTCCTTTTCGATCTCTGCTACAATCTTCTCAAGACTACCAATATCTAGCATCTGAAAAATGTTGAAGTTAATATAGACAGTTCTTTTCCCCATGTTAGGTTCAAGTAAATATAGTAATTTAATGCATGGTTACTAGGGCTCCTTTTACTTAAATCCATTATTTTTATCTACAATTATTCAAAACAAAATCCACTCAAAATTAATACATTACCCTCATTGGTTCATTTGGTTTCATGATAGCAACTTCCACATTTTTAGCCCCAGATTGGACCACTTCTAGCAGTGCCTTAACTACTAGCTTGATGGCTCCTGCTTCTGTTGAGACTACATCATCAGAGTAGTGCTTCTCCAAGAATTCTCGGACAGTCTTTGCACTGCGACCGGTGGCATTGGCCTGGAAATAAGAGATGCGATTTAAGCTTGAAAAGTCAAGAAAAAAGGGTCTATACACAAATGGAACTGCAGAGTGAATACCTATATAACTGTATAAAAACACATATTTAGAGAGATTGATTATGACATGATAGGACTTCATCCAACAGGAGTGAAATATTCCTATGACATGATAGGACGTCTTCCCCTAATGTAATATCACATCATCCGGCGCAAATGGGTAAAAAGCAAACTAAGAAAATTAAAATTAACTTTATCATTAAGAAAACTAACCTGCCACTCAGTATATGTGCCAGAGGGATCTGTCAGATATAAATGGGGTGTTCCATCCATATCAAAACCAGCAATGAGACATGAGGTACCAAAAGGTCGGCGGCCATTGCTCTGTGTGTACCTTTGCTTCAGTGTGGCAATGAATCTGTAAGTGGAAAAGAATTGAGATGATTTTATTTCAATAAGGGGAGGAGAGGGCCATTTCCCTTCCAATCACTATCTACTGATTGTCACATATTCCCAAGAGTTAAGGGAAAGCAACTCACCTTGTAATATATTCAAGAGTGACAGGGTCTTCCACAGTTAGCTTGTGAGACTGACACTCGACTCTAGCCCGATTAACCAAGATTCTTGCATCTGCCGTAAGACCTGAAATAAACAACAAAATCAATTAGAACCGCTTTCATAATTAAAATCTGAACTGATATAAGTCAGATATTATATTCTATATATATATATATATATATATATATATATATATATATATATATATATATATATATATATCAAAGGTTATCTTAAACAGAATCAGTATGTAGTTGCAATATCTGTGATCCTTGCTTACAGTACCTGCAAATGCCATCAGCACATGGTCATCCAAGAGACAGATCTTTCTCACTGTGCGCTCTTCCTGCAGCTTTGGAACAGATTTCTTCTCAACGCACAAAACGACAACATCTTTGCCTTTCACACCAACCTGAAAAGAGTGAATTCACAACATGAGGATATATTATACATTCACCCCCAATGTTCCTTTTGTTTCTTAACAAAATAAAGCTACTTTTTCCATCATAAAACTAATACTTCTATCACAAGGAGTATAATGGACATGAGCTGATATGGACCCTATACTACAATTTTAGTCTACTACTTTGAAATAGTGTTAGAAGGCATATACAGAATATGCAAGGTGTATTCTTATTGCATGAAGTGTTTGACAGTTGTCTGATTCATTGCCATGGTGGAAGGCATGAAAGTACAAAAATCATCTTGATCTGTGCTTTGAATATTTAGTGTGACATGGCATCCCTTAGTGACATGCTAAATTGTGGAGAGCTTAACCTCAACCAGGATTTTTTTAAGTGCCAAGAAGGCATTTCAAAAATTAAGAAAAAAAGAAAACAATTTTTAGCAACCTGTTTTTCACAAAACCTGGCTAGACAATATCTCAATGATAAGGACACAAATACTTCATTTAACATTAATTATGAGTCTACTATTCATATAAAACTGAAAGTGGAATCATTGGAATCAGTGCCAAAACAATTTGTGACTGGGCCTACATTCTAATATACTGGTGTTAAGTGAACATCGAGTGAGAAAATAGGACCTGGATTAACAGAAAAAATTGACACCTCAAAATTTGGAAAGAGGATACACTACAAAGGGAGGGGCATTGCAGGTTCATAAGTTTTGGAGAGTCTGTGCCAGGAGACAGGAATAATCTGCTTTTGAAATTGAACAAAGGGACAGACACTAGTAACTATAATAAAGAGAGCACATTAAAAATCAACAAACATTTGTGATTGTTGGAAAGTATGTGATTTACATATCAAAGTTACTCATACTGAACTTTGCGGACCCTAACACCAATGGCCACACAAAAACTGGGAAACAACACTAGAGGACTGGCATGAGCGAGGAGGCAACTGCAATCACTGAACACATGGTACACCATGTAGTACAATAAATTGTAAAACCACCACATCTTATGCATTTTTATTTCACAGTAGATAGATATATATATCACATATTCTGTGATTTGTATCTCCCCTCACAAAAACCTACTTTCCCATGAGTTCCCCAAGCATGTTGCAAATGGAGGTAAAAAGGAAGCTAAAGGTTTGCAGCAAAAATAAACATTGGATTCATTCTACTTACAACAAAGCAAGGTATGGTTTTAGTTAAGGACAATGTCACTTTCACAGAAACTAGAGCATGGACTCAATAAGTTGATGAAATCTAAGACACTATTCATCTATGACATTTCTTCCACAATTTGAAAATAAAGAAGTTCTTTGATATGGAAATATAATACTTGCAACTGCTCTTTCCATGTTTCTCCTGCATTCTCTTTTGCCCAATATGCACTTGTTGGGAAAAGAGCCATTTACCAGAAGAAAACAATTTTGGGGTGTCCATTTCCTCTAAAGACAACCACCACTGAGGACAACCCTTAAAAAACAGGCCAATCACACCAGTTTCATGTTTCTTTTGTATTTGTTTCCATGGGTTTGAGACTAGAAGCTAGTTTGCAGCTGGTTGTCACATCAAGATATGCATGTGTTTTTTGGTATTGGTTCCAGTGAGGAATAGGTAAATGTTAGGAATAGTGCCACATTACTAAATACCATGGAAATAGTATTGATGGATTGCTGTCACCCTATACTACTCGTATTTAGTGGTTATTACTCATGATTCCACCTCTATACCCGTCAATCTGGGGCTTAAATAGTAGAGGAGGGTACTAGTTACAGATCCGGTTCTTTGACCTTCATCTTGCACTGATAAACAATTAACCCATCACCGATCTGGCTATTTTGGCTCCAAATGATCAAAACGATGGCCTCGAGCGATTCGCCCGCTCTGGCTACGGCCAAGCACTATGCACCTGATAACCCATTGTGGCAGCTAGAAGGATAGCCATGACAAAATATCTCTTTTCTGGCGGCTGGTCCTGCCACCACTCTCACCCAGCGCTGACGGGTTAACTGATGTCCTTTTGTTTTACCAAGTGCACTTATTTGAAAAAGAGCCACCTATCAAAAAACTATACTGGGATTTTTAGATCTTCTGTAGACAACAGCCAATGAGAACTACCCTTAGATTGATTGACCAATCATAGCTCTTTCACGTTCCTTATTGTTAGTGACTCAGCAAATTTGAGTTTCCAAGCGAGTTATAAGTCTATTTTTGCATCATGAGGACGTGTGCCTGAGAGTTTGCAGTATTGGTCCCAGTATTGGATATACATTGGTGACACATTATACACATAAATGTAATCAAAAAGTGTCATTACTAACATTAAAAATTCCCACCAAAAATCACTTCGTGCTGTGATCACTGTGCACATGGTAAGTCACGTGGGGAAATAAATTGTAATCTCATCCTTTACATCAGTGCAATTTATTTAAAAATTACTCTGCAATTTCCCCCAATCTACTTCATGCCCTCCCCTACTAAGAGGGGTGCACACTCCTCCCCTTCCCCTTCAAGAAGGCTCCCCACAAAACTAGGTAAAGTTAGGTTATGCCTTGGGATATCTAAGGCCTTTTTATTTCACAGTATACAGAAAAATACCACTTTCCCTGTGACTTGTAGCTCCCCACCTATTTGCTACAGACACCCCAAGCCTGCTAGGTATGGAGGTGGGGGTGTGCTAACGCGGAAGCTAAATGTTTGCACCAGAAATAAACATCCTGCTCATCCTACTCCCAGCTAAATAAAACAGCCAATATACATATAGTCTGTGAAAGAATAATCCTCATAATCCAAAAATTAACCCTTTAATTGGTTAGCAAACATGATGATAAGCATTCTTATAGAGTAAATATAAAGACTGCAGTGCTTTAGTCTTTACTGTTGATGTCCAGCTTTTCTGCATAATTACCACAGGATATCATGGGTTACTTACACTTAATGGTTATCAAATATTTACCCATAATCTACCAGTAAACTTAAACTCCACCGGGTTAGATGAAGTTCGAGTTAGATTGAGCTTGCCTATAAATTTAGTTAAAGCCTAGCAGGAAACATATCCAGACGCAAAGAGTAACTAACCACCTAAATTACTGATCTCATAACCAACCCACAAAGCGTGAACATGATAAAAACCGAAACAAAAATCCATAAAATGACATGTCAACTTTTGAACGAGTGAGGGAGAGGGAGACAAGAGGATCCGGCAAACCCGCTTTTCGCCCAAACTCGCGCTTGAATCCACTTAAAAAACCGACCCAAAGATACTCACAGCCGTCGATCCCTTCTTGACAGCCTCCTGTGCGTATTCCACCTGGAAAAGATGGCCATCGGGGCTGAAGACGGTGATAGCGCGGTCGTAACTTGAGGCCGACATGACGATGACTCGCGGAACGACAACAATAGGGTGGAGACATCTGGCGGCGGCGGCGGACACTTCGGGGAGGAAGGCGCGCCAAATTCGAATTTCGAGGAAATTTGTCTTTCATGATGGACTGATGGACGCATGTCATTATTTCTTCTTTATTCATCATCGAGATATGTATGCTTGTATAGGTAGATGATAAATAAACAAATTTGTCTATGATATGTTCATAAAATCTTTTATGATGATTCATGATGGCGCTTTGACTATCAACAGAATTAAAATGCAGATACAAATTAGTAACAAGCACTCTACTAGGTTTGTGCATGATATTCTGAAAGAGATCGTGGAAGAGATAATTATATAAAAGTTTCAAATCTACAAAGTGAAACGTCATGGACTGTTAATGGCGCAGATTTTGTTTGCCAGATCTACTTACACACACACACACACACACACACACACACACACACACACACATATATATATATATATATATATATATATATATATATATATATATATATATATATATATATATATATATATATATATATATATATACATATATATATTTATATATATATATGTATATATAGATAGATAGATACATACATACATACATGCATATACGTATATATATGAATAAATATGTATATGTATACACACAGACACACACACACACACACACACACACACACACACACACACATATATATATATATATATATATATATATATATATATATATATATAAACAAAAAAAATATATATATATATACATATATATACATATATATATATATATTTATATATATATATATATATATATATATATATATATATATATATATATATATATATATATATGTGTGTGTGTGTGTGTGTGTGTGTGTGTGTGTGTGTGTGTGTGTAAGCGTGTGTGTGTGTATGCATAAATGCATCTATATGTATACACAAACACACACACACACACACACACACACACACACAAGCATACACATATACGCACACACACACACACACACTCACACACACACACACACACACATATATGTATATACATATATATATATATATATATATATATATGTATATATATTCATATATATATATTTATATATATATGTACATATATGTATATATATATATATATATACATACATACATATATATATATATATATATATATATATATATATATATATATATATATATATATATATATATATAATATATATATATATAATATAATATATAGATATATATATATATATATATATATATATATATATATAGATATATATATGTATATATATATATATATATATATATATATACATATATACATATATATTCACATATATATATATATATATATATATATATATATATATATATATATATATATATATAAGTAAATAGGGCACTAAAAAGCATGAAAAGAGGAAAAACACCAGGAGAAGACGGCATTAGTGTGGAT
>NW_028234416.1:25951652-26009152 GCF_977035675.1 Penaeus japonicus | reverse complement strand
AGATAGAGATAGAGAGAGAGAGAGAGAGAAGGAAAGAGAGCAAGAGAGAAAGAGGGACAGAGAGAGAAAAATGTATATCATATTACATATGTATATCTATCTATCTATATACCAAAGACTATATACGAAAGATAGGAAAGACCTATCCTACCATTTAAAAAAAATGTGAGGCCGCAATCTCATACCAGCGCCATCTCTTGTTCAGATATATAACTACAAAAAGAAAACTTTTCCAGGGGTAACTATTACACTACTATTTGTATCAATTTTAGTTGTATTGTTACAAAGATATCGATGGTAATATACATGCACATGTATATTTTCATATTGATATTAAATTATAAAACAATATGCATAATATTCAAAACTATTCTGTTATTATAGATATTTTTGTTATTAACAATGTCAGTACAAATAGCCCTTATCCACATTTCCTATTAGTTTGTATTTTTTCTGTAACATATTAATTTTTTTGCTCTCTTAAATATTAAAGAAATGTTATACAAAACACATTTATGCGGAGCATTTCTTTATTTCAAGGAAAACCAATCCTTAGAGATAGTTCAATATGAGCATGCTTGTAAATTGAACATATTAGAAAGCATAACCAAATCATCACAATATGTCATTGTATTGCAAATCAAACCGGATAGTATAAAACAAACTTGCCACAATACTGTATGTGAATACATGCAAAAACAATGTAAAAATGTGAAACAACGTACTAATGCTTGCAAATGTAAAAAAATAAAATAAAATTATATATATATATAAAGATAATATATAGGCCTATATGCGTACGTGGTACATTATTAGAAAAAGGAGAGAAAAAAAGAAAAAAAAAAAAACTGGGCATATTTGACTGCCTCTAATTATTTGGTTGATGTTTTTTTTTTTTCTCTCTGAGCGGCTCATGTCTCAAGGCATTAACCCACTCAAGGGCTCTGCAAAATATGCACTTTGTAGAAATAAGAACTCTCACCATGCCATGGACCTAAAATTGCGAAAAGTTATATGACATGATATCTCTCTTTATTAATCGTCAATTACTAAATAATACGCCTTTTCTTGTTCTTCGGAAATGTGTGAAAAACCAATTCTGGCCGTTCATGTTTTGTGACATGGCACGCGACACATGGTATTCCCTTTGAGACCATTTGAATAAAAAGCGAAGTTTCAAAAGAGTAAACAAACAGACAACACTTGGACACAACGCCATCTATTGTTCGGATATCACACTTGCAGCTGCTCGGTGGTGCTCACTGCCCTTTTGGAAACTTTCCTATCTTTTGTATGTAGTCTTTGATACATACATACATACATATATATATATATATATATGTATATATATATATATATCTATACATATATGTATACACACACACACACACACACACACACATACATATATATATATATATATATATATATATATATATATATATATATATGTATATGTATATATATATATAATGATAACAACCACAAATGATAGTGATGATGAAAGATGATTACAATAATGACATCAAAAATAAAAAGGATTAATAGCAATCATAACAATAATGATAAACGTTTTATTTAATGAAAAACAACGAATTTAGAAATTTAATTGTTGAGATAAAAATAGTATTAATAATAAAGAAAATAATACCAGTAATGACAATAATGATAATGATGATAATTATAATGATAAAACCAATAATCATGATAATAGTAATTAAATAATGGTGATGATAATAGTAACAGCAATAATAATAATGAGAATCCTAATGGTAATGATTATAGTAACTTTTGGAACGGCAGTAGTAATGATGAGAATATTAATGGCGATAATAACTATGATGAAAATAATGATGATGATAATGACAATGGTAATCAGAATATTGATATCAATAACAATGAAAATTAGGATGATGATGATGGTAATGAATATGATAATGATGATGGTGATGATAGTAACAATGATAATAATAATAATAATAATAGTAATAATGATAATAGTAATAATGATAATAATGATAATGATAATAATAATAGTAACAATAACGATAATAATGATAATAATGCTCATCATAATAATAATGATAATAACAATATCGATAACAATCATGATCATAACAAAGAAGATAAGGATAATCATAACAACAACAATAACGATAGTGATAACAACAATAACAATAATTGCAACAACAATAGCAGTCACAAGAAATAAAATGATTGATAATGAGAGAGTAACGATGAAAGAAAAAAATATATATACCGGTGATAATGGTAATGCTAATAAGGATTGTGATAATGATGATAATAGTAATAACAACAGAAGATAATTATAATGTTAATGATAATGATGATAATGATAAAGATGATAATGATAACGATAACACTGATGATATCAATGACAATAATGTTAATGATGACAGTAACAATAGCAATTATAACAACAATAATAGTAATGACAATTATTGTAATAATGATAATGATAATATACATGATAACGATGATATGGTGATAATGATTATAATAATTAAGATGAATAATGAAAGTAATGATGATAAGGATGATAAAATTCATAATGATAAATGATGAAAAAAAATAAAAATTATCACAACGACCTAACTAACGAGAACCGAACCCTAGTTATTTGAATGAAAGACACGCACGTTACCGACTGAGCCATCGAAGCTCTTAATAACATGTTATTTATTAATTGTAAAATACAAAGTATGTGATCATCAGTGATCATATAAAAGCACAATAACATACAGACATTTACAACAATATATATATATATATATATGTATATATGTATGTGTATATATATATATATATATATATATATATATATATATATATATATGTATGTATATATATATATATATATATATATATATATATATATATATATGAGAAAGATGGTAGAATGCAGTAACGCATTTTAATATAGAAATACAAATTTTACCTCCCTGGCCGGGATATATATATATATATATATATATATATATATATATATATATATATATATATATGTATATATATATATGCATACACACAGAGATAATAACAATGACGCTTACAGTTATAATGATGTTAACAACAACAATGGTGATGATGAAAATAATACCATTGATATCATATATGATATATGAAGAAGAAAAGTAAGAAGGAAAAGAAGAAAAGGGGTAGTAGAAGAGGAAGAAGAAAAAAAGAGAAGAAGAAGAAAACAGAAGAAAAGAAGAAGAAGAAAGAAAGAAGAAAATAAAGGAGAAGAAAAAGAAGAAGAAAAACAAGAAAAAGAAAAAAAAGAGGGAAGAAAAAAAGGAGACTAAGAAGAAAATATGAAAAATGAAAGGATACGAAGAAGAAAAAATTGAAGAAGAAAAAGAGAAGAAAAAGAGGAAGGAGACGAAGAGGAAGAAGAAAAAATGATCACACGAATAAGAATAGGAGGAAGTGAACAAGAAACATGATGAGGCAGAGGAATGATAATGATAATGATAACAATAATACTGATGATGGTGGTTTTAATTATAATTATGATGATAATACTAACAATAATAATGATAATGACAATGATAGTCGAAATGAAAGTGTTAATCATAACAATAACGATAATGGTAATAATTATAATAAATGATATAATAATTTTATCGCAATGACCTAACTAACGAGAACCGAACCTTAGATATTTGAATGAGAGATACGCACGATACCGACTGAGCTATCCGAGCTCCAATAATAATAATTTACTTGGAATCTTTATACTAGAAAGTCTTTGAGAATAAGTGCATTCATGATCATATATAACGGCAATGATATACCCTGGTACATATAAGAATAATAATGATGGTTATGATAATGATGATGGTTACAATAATAATGATAAACGTTTTATTTAAATTTATTTATTTATTTATTTATTTATTTTATTTTATTTTATTTATTCATTATTTATTAAACGTTTTATATAATGAAAAACTACGAATTTAATTGGTAAGATCAAAATAGTATTAATAATAAAGATAACAATACCAGTAATGACAATAATGATAATGATAATGATAAACAAAATAATGATAGTAGTAATGACAATAATGGTGATGATAGTAGTAAAAACAATAATAGTAATAAGAATCCTAATGGTAATGATTATAGTAACTTTTGGAACGGCAGTAGTAATGATGAGAATATTAATGGCGATAATAACTATGATGAAAATAATGATGATAATAATGACAATGGTAATCAGAATATTGATATCAATAACAATGAAAATAAGGATGATGATGATGGTGGTGGTAATGAATGTGATAATGATGATGGTGATAATAATAACAATGATAATATTAATAATAACAATGACAATAGTAATAATGATAATAATAATGATAATAACAATATCGATAACAATCATGATGACCACAACAAAGAAAATGATAATCATAACAACAACAATAAGGATAGTGACAACAACAACAACAATAAATGTAACAACAATAGCAGTCACAACAAATAAAATTATTGACAATGAGAACAGTAACGATGAAGAAAAAAATAATGTTAATAATGCAAATCAAAATAATAATAATAATGATGATGCTGATAATAATGACAATAGCAATAATGGGGATAATGATGAGATAAAGATAATATTGATAATGACAATGGCAATGATGATACCGGTGATAATGGTAATGCTGATAATTGTGATGGTCGAAATGATATGTGTAATGATGAAAATGCTAATAAGGATTGTGATAATGATGATAATGATAACGATGATAATGATGATAATGATAACGATGATAATGATCATAACAATGACAATAATGCTAATGATAATAGTAACAATAGCAATAATAACAACAATAATAGTAATGACAATTATTGTAATAATGATAATGATAATTAAGATGAATAATGAAAGTAATGATGACAATGATGATAAAATTCATAATGATAAATGATAGAAAAATAATAATTTACCACAACGACCTAACTAACGATACGCAAACCCGGATTATTTGAATGAAAGACACGCACGTTAACGACTGAGCCAACGAGGCTCGACAGATAGTGTCACTTATTAATATTCAAATACAAAGTATGTGGCATTAACATCAGTGATCTTATAAAAGCACAATAACATATACAGACATTTACAACTATATATATATATATATATATATATATATATATATATATATATATATATATATATATATATATATATACATACACACACACAGATAATAACAATGACGCTTACAGTTATAATGATGTTAACAACAACAATGGTGATGATGAAAATAATACCATTGATATCACAAATAATAATAATGATAGCGAAAGTAACAAGAATGATGAGGGTGATGATTATGATGATAACAGAAATAATGATAATGATAATAATGAGGATAACGATAATGATGATGACATGATATTGTTAACAATAATGATAATGATTATAAAAATAAGATAATAATGATAATGATTATGAAAATAATGATAATGATTATGATAAAAATATTGATAATGATTATGATAGTAATAATGATGATAATGATAATGGAATTTCATCTACTACTAATGTTGATAAGAATAATTATGGAGATAAAGACAATAAATACGATAATCATAATGAAAAAAATATGATGAATATAATGATGATAATGATCAAAATAATGATAACAATTATGATAAGAATGATGGTATAATTTTGATGATAATGATGATGATGATAATGATAATGATAACGGCAACAACAATGATATAGGTAATAATAATGATAATAATCATGAAGATAATAATGATAATGGTAATAATAATGATAATGATGATGATAATGCTAGTGAAAATTATAATGGCAAAAGTGATAATGATGGTAATAATGATAATCATAATAACAATGATGTTAAAAATGACAATGATGATGATAGGAAAACAAAAATAACAACGACAATAATAATGATTTTAATGATTATGATGGTGATAAAAATTATGATGATAATGGTGATGATAATGATGATGACAACAATGACGATAATATTGATGATAATTATCACAATCCTATCAGTAATACCACATAATATCAATAACAATAATAACTTATTCGCAATGACAATAACAATAATAACAACAACAATAAAATCAATAATAAAAATGATAATACCAACAACAATAATAATAAATATTATATCAACGCAACGACCTAACTAACGAGACGCTAACCGGGGTTATTTGAACGAAAGAAACGCACGCTATCGTCTGAGCAATCGCTGCCCGAATAATTCTTAATCATTTAATGTGTTTAAATTACAAAGTGTGTGTGGCACAGGACATCAATGATCACAAATAACTAGGGGGAGGATGAGGAAGAATAGAAGTATGGGGAGGATGAGGAGGAGAAGAAATATGGGGAGGATGGGGAGGATGAGGATGAGGAAGAAAAGATGTATGGAGAGGATGAGGATAATGAGGATGAGGAGAGGTATGGGGAGGAGGAGGAGGAGGAGGGGGGAGGAGGAGGTAGAAGAGGATGCAGAGGCGGGAGGAGGAGGAGGAGTAGGATGATGATGAGGATGAGGATGAGGAGGAGGAGTAGGATGATGATGATGATGATGATGATGAGGAGGAGGAGGGGGAGGAGGATGGGGATGGGGATGGGGTGGGGAGGGGAGGAGGTCGATGAGACGGAAGTGGAGGGGGTAGGGAGGAGGAGATGGAGGAGAAGGAGGAGGAGGGGGAGGAAGGAGGAAGAGGAAGCAGAGGGATGATGACGATGAGGAGGAGGAGGAGAGGAAGTATGGGGAGGATGAGGAGGAGGAGAAGGGAGAGGAGGAGGAGAGGGGGGAGAAGGAGGAGGAGGAGGAGGAGGATGAAGAAGAGGGAGAAAAAGAGAAAAAAGAGTGAATGAAAAATATGAAAAATGAAAGAATAAGAAGAAGAAAAAAATAGAAGAAGAAAAACGTAGAAGAAAAAGAGAAGAAAAAGAGGAAGGAGGAGAAGGGGGAGGAGGAGGAGGAGGAAGAGGATGCAGAAGGGGGAGGTGGAAGAGGTGGAGGAGTTGGAGGAGGAGGAGGGGGGAAGGAAGAAGAAAAGTAAGAAGGAAAAGAAGAAAAGGGGTAGTAGAAGAGGAAGAAGAAAAAAAGAGAAAAAGAAGATGAAGAAAACAGAAGAAATGGAGAAGAATAAGAAAGAAAGAAGAAAATAAAGGAGAAGAAAAACAAGAAAAAGAAAAAAAAGAGTGAAGAATGAAAAATATGAAAAATGAAAGAATAATAAGAAGAAAAAAATAGAAGAAGAAAAAAGTAGAAAAAAATAAAAGAAAAAGAGAAGAAAAAGAGGAAGGAGGAGGAGGATGCAAAGGGGGGAGGGGGAGGAGGAGGAGGAGGAGGAGGAAGAGGATGCAGAAGGGGGAGGAGGAAGAGGTGGAGGAGTTGGAGGAGGAGGAGGCGGAAGGAAGGAGAAAAGGCAGAAGGAGAAGAAGAAAAGGGGTCAGTAGAAGAGGAAGAAGAAGAAAAAAAAAGAAAAAGAAGATGAAGAAAACAGAAGAAAAGAAGAAGAATAAGAACGAAAGAAGAAAATAAAGGAGAAGAAGAAAAATAAGAAGAAAAGAGAGAAGAAAAAAAGGAGAAGAAAACAAGAAAAAGAGGGAAGAAGAAAAAAGAAGGAGACTAAGAAGAAAATATGAAAACGAAAGGATAAGAAGAAAAAAATAGAAGAAAAATGTAGAAGACAATAGAAGTAAAAGAGAAGAAAAAGAGGAAGGAGACGAAGAAGATGAAGAAGATGAAGAAATGATCATAAGAATAAGAATAGGAGGAAGTGAACAAGAAGTATGATGAGGCAGAGGAATGATAATGATAATGATAATGATTATAGTTATAACTATGATGATAATACTAACAATGATAATGATAATGATAGTCAAAATGAATATGATAATCATAATAATAACGAAAATTATGATAATGATAAATCATAACAGCAATAATATAATAGATTTATCCCAATGACCTAACTAACGAGAAGCGAACCCTAATTAACTGAATGAAAGATACGAACGATACCGACTGAGCTATCAGAGCTCATTCATTAATCATTCACTTGGAATCTTTAAACTACAAAGTCTTTGGGAATAAGTGCATTCATGATCATATATAACGGCAATGGTATACCCTGGTACATATAAGAATAAACTACCTACATGATGATTATATGATAATGATGATGATAATGATGACGGTTACAATAATAATGATAATGATAATAATGATCACCTCACACGGTGTTTGCGTCAAATGTGTAGAATATTCTTCCGTATCGTTGCTCTTTTAGTGTTATTTTTCACACCTTATACGCGGAGAGTGTGATCTTATTGACGAGTATTGTGTCACCATTACTACGACCGAAACAGCTGCTAATTTGAAAATCGTATAATGAGAGGATTATTAATATGATTGATGATGGTAATGGCAATGGTATTCAGAATATTGATATCATTAACAATGAAAATAAGAATGATGATGATGATGGTGGTAATGAATATGATAATGATGATGGTGATGATAGTAACAATGATAATAATAATAATGATGATAATAGTAATAATGATAATAGTAATAATGATAATAATGATAATGCTAATAATAATAGTAACAATAACGATAATAATGCTCATCATAATAATAATGATAATAACAATATCGATAACAATCATGATGATCATAGCAAAGAAGAAAAGGGTAATCATAACAACAACAATAACGATAGTGACAACAATAACAACAATAACAATAATTGCAACAACAATAGCAGTCACAACAAATAAAATTATTGATAATGAGAGAGTAAAGATGAAAGACAAAAATAGAAATATTAATAACGCAAATAAAAAAAGTAGTAATAATGATGATGCTGATAATAATGGCAATAGCAATAATGGGGATAATGATGAGATAAAGATAATACTGAAAATAACAATGACAATGATGATACCGGTGATAATGGTAATGCTAATGATAATGATAATTGTGATGGTCGAAATGATATGTGTAATGATGAAAATGCTAATAAAGATTGTGATAATGATGATAATAGTAATAACAACAGTGAAGATAATTATAATGTTAATGATAATGATAAAGATGATAATGATAACGATAACACTGATGATATCAATGACAATAATGCTAATGATAACAGTAACAATAGCAATTATAACAACAATAATAGTAATGACAATTATTGTAATAATGATAATGATAATATACATGATAACGATGATATGGTGATAATGATTATAATAATTAAGATGAATAATAAAAGTAATGATGATAAGGATGATAAAATTCATAATGATAAATGATGAAAAAAAAAATTATCACAACGACCTAACTAACGAGAAGCGAACCCTAGTTATTTGAATGAAAGACACGCACGTTACCGACTGAGCCATCGAAGCTCTTAATAACATGTTATTTATTAATTGTAAAGTACAAAGTATGTGATCATCAGTGATCATATGAAAGCACAATAACATATACACACATTTACATATATATATATATATATGTATATATATATATATATATATATATATATATATATATATATATTTATACAGATCTAATATTATATGGGGAGGATGAGGATGAGGAAGAATAGAAGTATGGGAGGATGAGGAGGATGAGAATGAGGATGAAGAGAAGGGAGAGGAGGAGGAGAGGAGGAGGAGAGGGGGGAGAAGAAGGAGGAGGAGGAAGAGGATGCAGAAGGGGGAGGTGGAAGAGGTGGAGGAGTTGGTGGAGGAGGAGGAGGGAAGGAAGAAGAAAAGTAAGAAGGAAAAGAAGAAAAGGGGTAGTAGAAGAGGAAGAAGAAAAAAAGAGAAGAAGAAGATGAAGAAAACAGAAGAAAAGAAGAAGAAGAAGAAAGAAAGAAGAAAATAAAGGAGAAGAAAAAGAAGAAGAAAAGGGAGAAGAAAAAAGGAGAAGAAAAACAAGAAAAAGATAAAAAAGAGGGAAGAAAGAAAGGAGACTAAGAAGAAAATATGAAAAATGAAAGGATAAGAAGATGAAAAAATAGAAAAAAAAGTATATATATATATATATATATATATATATATATATATATATATATATGCATACACACACAGAGAGATAATAACAATGACGCTTACAGTTATAATGATGTTAACAACAACAATGGTGATGATGAAAATAATACCATTGATATCATATATGATATATGAAGAAGGAAAGTAAGAAGGAAAAGAAGAAAAAGGGGTAGTAGAAGAGGAAGAAGAAAAAAAGAGAAGAAGAAGATTAAGAAAACAGAAAAGAAGAAGAAGAAAGAAAGAAGAAAATAAAGGAGAAGAAAAAGAAGAAAAACAAGAAAAAAATAAAAAAAGAGGGAAGAAGAAAAAAAGGAGACTAAGAAGAAAATAAGAAAAATGAAAGGATAAGAAGATGAAAAAAAAAATGAAGAAGAAAAAGAGAAGAAAAAGAGGAAGGGGACGAAGATGAAGAAGAAAAAATGATCACACGAATAAGAATAGGAGGAAGTGAACAAGAAACATGATGAGGCAGAGGAATGATAATGATAATGATAACAATAATACTGATGATGGTGGTTTTAATTATAATTATGATGATAATACTAACAATAATAATGATAATGACAATGATAGTCGAAATGAAAGTGTTAATCATAACAATAACGATAATGGTAATAATTATAATAAATGATATAATAATTTTATCGCAATGACCTAACTAACGAGAACCGAACCTTAGATATTTGAATGAGAGATACGCACGATACCGACTGAGCTATCCGAGCTCCAATAATAATAATTTACTTGGAATCTTTATACTAGAAAGTCTTTGAGAATAAGTGCATTCATGATCATATATAACGGCAATGGTATACCTTGGTACATATAAGAATAAACTACCTACATGATGATTATATGATAATGATGATGGTTACAATAATAATGATAAACGTTTTATTTTAGTTTATTTAAATTTATTTATTTATTTTAAATTATTTTATTTATTTATTATTTATTAAACGTTTTATTTAATGAAAAAAAATAATTTAATTGTTAAGATAAAGATAGTATTAATAATAAAGATAACAATACCAGTAATGACAATAATGATAATGATAATGATAAAAAAATAATGATAGTAGTAATGACAATAATGGTGATGATAATAGTAACAACAATAATAGTAATAAGAATCCTAATGGTAATGATTATAGTAACTTTTGGAACGGCAGTAGTAATGATGAGAATATTAATGGCGATAATAACTATGATGAAAATAATGATGATAATAATGACAATGGTAATCAGAATATTGATATCAATAACAATGAAAATAAGGATGATGATGATGGTGGTGGTAATGAATATGATAATGATGATGGTGATAATAATAACAATGATAATATTAATAATAACAATGACAATAGTAATAATGATAATAATAATGATAATAACAATATCGATAACAATCATGATGACCACAACAAAGAAAATGATAATCATAACAACAACAATAAGGATAGTGACAACAACAACAACAATAAATGTAACAACAATAGCAGTCACAACAAATAAAATTATTGACAATGAGAACAGTAACGATGAAGAAAAAAATAATGTTAATAATGCAAATCAAAATAATAATAATAATGATGATGCTGATAATAATGACAATAGCAATAATGGGGATAATGATGAGATAAAGATAATATTGATAATGACAATGGCAATGATGATACCGGTGATAATGGTAATGCTGATAATTGTGATGGTCGAAATGATATGTGTAATGATGAAAATGCTAATAAGGATTGTGATAATGATGATAATGATAACGATGATAATGATGATAATGATAACGATGATAATGATCATAACAATGACAATAATGCTAATGATAATAGTAACAATAGCAATAATAACAACAATAATAGTAATGACAATTATTGTAATAATGATAATGATAATTAAGATGAATAATGAAAGTAATGATGACAATGATGATAAAATTCATAATGATAAATGATAGAAAAATAATAATTTACCACAACGACCTAACTAACGATACGCAAACCCGGATTATTTGAATGAAAGACACGCACGTTAACGACTGAGCCAACGAGGCTCGACAGATAGTGTCACTTATTAATATTCAAATACAAAGTATGTGGCATTAACATCAGTGATCTTATAAAAGCACAATAACATATACAGACATTTACAACTATATATATATATATATATATATATATATATATATATATATATATATATATACATACACACACACAGATAATAACAATGATGCTTACAGTTATAATGATGTTAACAACAACAATGGTGATGATGAAAATAATACCATTGATATTACAAATAATAATAATGATACCGAAAGTAACAAGAATGATGAGGGTGATGATTATGATGATAACAGAAATAATGATAATGATGATAATGAGGATAACGGTAATGATGATGACATGATATTGTTAACAATAATGATAATGATTATAAAAATAAGATAATAATGATAATGATTATGAAAATAGTGATAATGATTATGATAAAAATATTGATAATGATTATGATAGTAATAATGATGATAATGATAATGGAATTTCATCTACTACTAATGTTGATAAGAATAATTATGGAAATAAAGACAATAAATACGATAATCATAATGAAAAAAATATGATGAATATAATGATAATGATCAAAATAATGATAACAATTATGATAAGAATGATGGTATAATTTTGATGATAATGATGATGATGATAATGATAATGATAACGGCAACAACAATGATATAGGTAATAATAATGATAATAATCATGAAGATAATAATGATAATGGTAATAATAATGAAAATGATGATGATAATGCTAGTGAAAATTATAATGGCAAAATTGATAATGATGATTATAATGATAATCATAATAACAATGTTAAAAAATGGCAATGATGATGATAGGAAAACAAAAATAACAACGACAATAATAATGATTTTAATGATTATGATGGTGATAAAAATTATGATGATAATGGTGATGATAATGATGATGACAACAATGACGACAATATTGATGATAATTATCACAATCATATCAGTAATAATACCACATAATATCAATAACAATAATAACTTATTCGCAATGACAATAACAATAATAACAACAATAATAAAATCAATAATAAAAATGATAATACCAACAACAACAATAATAAATATTATATCAACGCAACGACCTAACTAACGAGACGCTAACCGGGGTTATTTGAACGAAAGAAACGTACGCTATCGTCTGAGCAATCGCTGCCCGAATAATTCTTAATCATTTAATGTGTTTGAATTACAAAGTGTGTGTGGCACAGGACATCAATGATCACAAATAACTAGGGGGAGGAGGAGGAAAAATAGAAGTATGGGGAGGATGAGGAGGAGAAGAAATATGGGGAGGATGAGGATGAGGATGAGGAAGAAAAGATGTATGGAGAGGATGAGGATAATGAGGATGAGGAGAGGTATGGGGAGGAGGAGGAGGAGGAGGGGGGAGGAGGGGGGAGAAGAGGATGCAGGGGGGGGAGGAGGAGGAGGAGTAGGATGATGATGATGAGGAGGAGGAGGAGGAGGAGGAGTAGGATGATGATGATGAGGATGAGGAGGAGGGGGAGGAGGATGGGGATGGGGATGGGGTGGGGAGGGGAGGAGGTCGATGAGACGGAAGTGGAGGGGGTAGGGAGGAGGAGATGGAGGAGAAGGAGGAGGAGGGGGAGGAAGGAGGAAGAGGAAGCAGAGGGATGATGACGATGAGGAGGAGGAGGAGAGGAAGTATGGGGAGGATGAGGAGGAGGAGAAGGGAGAGGAGGAGGAGAGGGGGGAGAAGGAGGAGGAGGAGGAGGAGGATGAAGAAGAGGGAGAAAAAGAGAAAAAAGAGTGAATGAAAAATATGAAAAATGAAAAAATAATAATAAGAAAAAAATAGAAGAAGAAAAACGTAGAAGAAAAAGAGAAGAAAAAGAGGAAGGAGGAGAAGGGGGAGGAGGAGGAGGAGGAGGAGGAGGAGGAAGAAGATGCAGAAGGGGGAGGTGGAAGAGGTGGAGGAGTTGGAGGAGGAGGAGGGGGGAGTGAAGAAGAAAAGTAAGAAGGAAAAGAAGAAAAGGGGTAGTAGAAGAGGAAGAAGAAAAAAAGAGAAAAAGAAGATGAAGAAAACAGAAGAAATGGAGAAGAATAAGAAAGAAAGAAGAAAATAAAGGAGAAGAAAAACAAGAAAAAAAAAAGAGTGAAGAATGAAAAATATGAAAAATGAAAGAATAATGATAAGAAAAAAATAGAAGAAGAAAAAAGTAGAAAAAAAAATAAAAGAAAAAGAGAAAAAAAGAGGAAGGAGGAAGAGGATGCAGAGGGAGGAGGAGGAGGAGGAGGAGGAGGAGGAGGAGGAAGAGGATGCAGAAGGGGGAGGAGGAAGAGGTGGAGGAGTTGGAGGAGGAGGAGGGGGGAAGGAAGAAGAAAAGTAAGAAGGAAAAGAAGAAAAGGGGTAGTAGAAGAGGAAGAAGAAGAAAAAAAAGAAAAAGAAGAAGAAGAAAACAGAAGAAAAGAATAAGAATAAGAAAGAAAGAAGAAAATAAAGGAGAAGAAAGTGAAGAAGGAAAGGGAGAAGAAAAAAAAGAAGAAAAGGGAGAAGAAAAAAAGAAGAAAAAACAAGAAAAAGAATAAAAAGAGGGAAGAAAAAAAGAAGGAGACTAAGAAGAAAAATATGAAAACGAAAGGATAAGAAGAAAAAATAGAAGAAGAAAAATGTAGAAGAAAATAGAAGTAAAAGAGAAGAAAAAAAGGAAGGAGACGAAAAAGACGAAGAAGATGAAGAAATGATCATACGAATAAGAATAGGAGGAAGTCAACAAGAAATATGATGAGGCCGAGGAATGATAATGATAATGACAATGATTATAGTTATAATTATGATGATAATACTAACAATAATAATGATAATGACAATGATAGTCAAAACGAATATGCTAATCATAACAATAACGATAATGATGATAATGATATTGATAAATGATAACAGCAATAATAATATAATAAATTTATCAAAACCTACCTAACGAGAAGCGAACCCTAGTTATTTGAATGAAAGAAACAAACGCTATCGACTGAGCTATCAGAGCTCCAATAATAATGATTTACTTGGAATCTTTAAACTACAAAGTCTTTGGGAATAAGTGCATTCATGATCATATATAACGGCAATGGTATACCTTGGTACATATAAGAATAAACTACCTTCATGATGATTATAATGATAATGATGATGATGATGATGATGATGATAATGATGATGGTTACAATAATAATGATAAGGATAATAATGATAAATAAATGTCACCTCACAAACGGTGTTTTGCGTCAAATGTGTAGAAATATTCTTCCGTATCGTTAGCTTTGCTCTTTTAGTGTTATTTTTTTTTCACTACCTTATAATAATAACGCGGAGAGTGTGATCTTATTGACGAGTATTGTGGTTCACCATTACTACGACCGAAAACAGCTGCTAATTTGAAAAATCGTATAATGAGAGGATTATTAATATGATATGGATTGATGGTAATGGCAATGGTATTCGAGAATATTGATATCATTAACAATGAAAATAAGAATGATGATGATGATGGATGGTAATGAATATGATAATGATGAATGGTGATGATCAGTAACAATGATAATAATAATAATGATGATAAATTAGTAATAATGATAATAGTAATAATGATAATGATGATAATGCGGATAATAATAGTAACAATAACGATAATTAATGCTCATCCATAATAATAATGATAATAACAATTAATTCGATAACAATCATGATGATCATAGCAAAGAAGAAAAGGGTAATCATAACACACAACAATAACGATAGTGACAACAATAACAACAATAACAATAATTGCAACAACAATAAGCAGTCACAACAAACCAATAAAAAATTATTGGATAATGAGAGAGTAAAGATGAAAGACAAAAATAGAAATATTAATTAATTAACGCAAATAAAAAAAGTAGTAATAATGATTGATGCTGATAATAATGGCAATAGCAATAATGGAGGATAATGATGAGATAAAGATAATACTGAAAATAAAACAATGGACAATGATGATAACCGGTGATAATGGTAATGCTAATGATAATGATAATTGTGATGGTCGAAATGATATGTGTAATGATGAAAATGCTAATAAAGATTGTGATAATGATGATAATAGTAATAACAACAGTGAATGATAATTTATAATGTTAATGATAATGATAAAGATGATAATGATAACGATAACACTGATGATAATCAATGACAAATAATGCTAATGATAACAGTAACAATAGCAATTATAACTAAACAATAATAGTTAATGACAATTATTGTAATAAATGATAATGATAATAGACATCTAACTAGATGATAACGATGATATGGTGATAATGATTAATAATAATTAAGATGCAATAATAAAAGTAATGATGATAAGGATGATAAAAATCATAATGATAAATGATGAAAAAAAAATTATCACAACGATGATACCTAACTAACGAGACAGCGAACCCTTGTATAGTTATTTGAATGAAAGACAAAACGGCACGTTACCGACTGAGCCATCGAAGCTCTTAAAAACATGTTATTTTATTAATTGTAAAGTACAAAGTATGTGATCATCAGTGGATTCATATGAAAGCACAATAACATAAACACCACATTTACATTATATATATATATATATATATATATATATATATAGATATAATATATATATCTTATATATGTATATTATTTATATTTATACAGATCTAATTTATTATATGGGGAGGATGAAGATGAGGAAGAATAGAAGTTATGGAGAGGGATGAGGAGGATGAGAAATGAGGATGAGAGAGAAGGGAGAGGATGAGAGAAGGGGAGGAGAGGAGAGGAGGAGATGGGGGGGGGGGGGAGAAGAAGGAGGGAAGGGAGGGAAGATGGATGCAGAAGGGGGAGGTGGAAGAGGGTGGAGGGAGGTTGGTGGGAGTAGGGAGGAGGGAGGGAAGGAAGTAAGAAAAGGTCAGAAGGAAAAGCAGAAAAGGGGTAGTAGAAGAAGAAGAAAAAAAAGAGAGGAGAAGAAGATGAAGAAAATAGAAGAAAAGAATAAGAATAAGAAAGAAAGAAGAAAATAAAGAAGAAGAAAATGGAGAAGAAAAAGGAAAAGTAAATCAAGAAATAGAGAAAAAGAGGGAAGGAGAAGTAAAAAAGGAGACTAAGAAGAAAATATGAAAAATGAAAGGATAAGAAGAAAAAAATAGAAGAAGAAAAAATTAGAAGAAAAATAGAAGAAAAAGAGAAGAAAAAGAGGAAGGAGACGAAGAAGATGAAGAAGAAGAAAAACATGATTATACGAATAAGAATAGGAGGAAGTGAACAAGAAATATGATGAGGCAGAGGAATGATAATGATAATGACAATGATAGTCAAAATGAATATGATAATCATAATAATAACGAAAATTATGATAATGATAAATCATAACAGCAATAATATAATAAATTTATCGCAATGGCCTAACTAACGAGAAGCGAACCCTAGTTAACTGAATGAAAGATACGCACGATACCGACTGAGCTATCAGAGCTCTTATAATAATGAATCACTTGGAATCTTTAAACTACAAAGGTTTTTTGATGAATATGGTGCATTCCACAGTCTGGATTTCATAATTATAGATAAACGGCAATGGATATACCTTAGCACATATTAAGAATAACACTACCTACATGATGATTAATATGATAATGACCGATGATGATAATGATGATGGCCTTATTTTTTTTCCCCCCTCCCCCCCACTAACAATATAATAATGATAAGGATAATAAATGATTCACCCATACATACAACACGGTGATTTGCCGTCAAGTTATAGAATCATTCTTCCGTTATCGTTGCTCTTTTAGTGTTTATTTCATTTTTTCCTCGCCCTTAGGACACGGAGAGTGTGAATCTCATTGACGGGTATATGCAACTGAAAAAAAAACAATAAATAGTTGCGTCACCATCACTACGACTGAAATATTTGTTAATTTGAAAATAGTAAGTATATGAGAGCCGAATAAATTAATATGAGTGATCACTCTAAAACACTCTTAACGATTTTCTCGCATTATGTAACCTTTTTTCCGTTGAATACTAGTTCTTTATTTTTTCATGGCCAAAGGGATCGTGAATGTGTTTCTTCCCTCCAGAAACGAATGATTCCAGAACTATGAATGGCTGATGTATGCTGCAGTCCCTGTTAGTAGGTCCTGTTAATTTCCACTAACATATTCGAAGGCTACCACTGCAAGAGAAAAGGTTGGACGAGTCTTAATACCAGATCTTTTATTCTACCTCTTTGCACTGTAGACTTTGACGAACAATGCACAGAACTTGATCATATTCTGAGTAAAAACCAAATAGGCAACTGTGATACTGAGAGAGAGATAGAGATAGATAGATAGATAGAGATAGATAGATAGATAGAGATAGATAGATAGATTGATAGAGACAGAGAGAGAGACAGATGAATAGATAGATAGAGAGAGAGAGAGAGACAGGCAGATAGATAGAGAGAGAGAGAGAAGGAAAGAAAGCAAGAGAGAATATATATATATATATATATATATATATATATATATATATATATATATATATATATATATATAGATAGATAGATAGAGATAGATAGATAGATAGATAGAGATAGATAGATAGAGATAGATAGATAGATAGATAGAGATAGATAGATAGATAGATAGAGATAGATAGATAGATAGATAGATAGATAGAGATAGATAGATAGAGATAGATAGATAGATAGATAGATAGATAGAGATAGATAGATAGATAGATAGATAGATAGATAGATAGATAGATAGATAGATAGAGATAGATAGATAGATAGATAGATAGATAGATAGATAGATAGAGATAGATAGATAGAGATAGATAGATAGATAGATAGAGATAGATAGATAGATAGAGATAGATAGATAGAGATAGATAGATAGATAGATAGATAGAGATAGATAGATAGATAGAGATAGATAGATAGAGATAGATAGATAGATAGATAGATAGATAGATAGATAGATAGATAGATAGATAGATAGATAGATAGAGATAGATAGATAGATAGATAGATAGATAGAGATAGATAGATAGAGATAGATAGATAGATAGATAGATAGAGATAGATAGATAGATAGATAGATAGATAGATAGATAGATAGAGATAGATAGATAGATAGATAGATAGATAGATAGATAGATAGATAGATAGATAGATAGATAGATAGATAGATAGATAGATAGATAGATAGATAGATAGATAGATAGATAGATAGATAGATAGATAGATAGATAGATAGATAGAGATAGATAGATAGATAGATAGATAGAGATAGATAGATAGATAGAGATAGATAGATAGATAGAGATAGATAGATAGAGATAGATAGATAGATAGATAGATAGATAGATAGATAGATAGAGATAGATAGATAGATAGATAGAGATAGATAGATAGATAGATAGATAGAGATAGATAGATAGATAGATAGATAGATAGATAGATAGATAGAGATAGATAGATAGATAGATAGATAGATAGATAGATAGAGATAGATAGATAGATAGATAGATAGATAGATAGATAGATAGATAGATAGATAGATAGATAGATAGATAGATAGATAGATAGATAGAGATAGATAGATAGAGATAGATAGATAGAGATAGATAGATAGATAGATAGATAGATAGAGATAGATAGATAGATAGATAGATAGATAGATAGAGATAGATAGATAGATAGATAGATAGATAGATAGATAGATAGATAGATAGAGATAGATAGATAGATAGATAGATAGAGATAGATAGATAGATAGATAGATAGATAGATAGAGATAGATAGATAGATAGATAGATAGATAGATAGATAGAGATAGATAGATAGATAGATAGAGATAGATAGATAGATAGAGATAGATAGATAGATAGATAGAGATAGATAGATAGATAGATAGAGATAGATAGATAGATAGATAGATAGATAGATAGATAGAGATAGATAGATAGATAGATAGATAGATAGATAGAGATAGATAGATAGAGATAGATAGATAGATAGAGATAGATAGATAGAGATAGATAGATAGATAGATAGAGATAGATAGATAGATAGAGATAGATAGATAGAGATAGATAGATAGATAGATAGAGATAGATAGATAGAGATAGATAGATAGATAGAGATAGATAGATAGATAGATAGATAGATAGATAGATAGATAGATAGATAGAGATAGATAGATAGATAGATAGATAGATAGATAGATAGATAGATAGATAGATAGATAGATAGAGATAGATAGATAGATAGATAGATAGAGATAGATAGATAGAGATAGATAGATAGAGATAGATAGATAGAGATAGATAGATAGAGATAGATAGATAGATAGATAGAGATAGATAGATAGAGATAGATAGATAGATAGATAGATAGATAGAGATAGATAGATAGATAGATAGAGATAGATAGATAGAGATAGATAGATAGATAGATAGAGATAGATAGATAGAGATAGATAGATAGAGATAGATAGATAGATAGAGATAGATAGATAGAGATAGATAGATAGAGATAGATAGATAGATAGAGATAGATAGATAGATAGATAGATAGAGATAGATAGATAGAGATAGATAGATAGATAGATAGATAGATAGATAGAGATAGATAGATAGAGATAGATAGATAGAGATAGATAGATAGAGATAGATAGATAGAGATAGATAGATAGAGATAGATAGATAGAGATAGATAGATAGAGATAGATAGATAGAGATAGATAGATAGAGATAGATAGATAGAGATAGATAGATAGAGATAGATAGATAGAGATAGATAGATAGAGATAGATAGATAGATAGAGATAGATAGATAGATAGATAGAGATAGATAGATAGAGATAGATAGATAGAGATAGATAGATAGATAGATAGATAGAGAGAGAGAGAGAAGAAAAAGAAGAAGAAAGAAGAAGAGAGAGAGAAAAAAAGGAGAAGAAAACAAGAAAAAGAGGAAGAAGATAAGAAAAAGAGGAAGAAGACTAAGAAAACTGGAAAAGAACAAAAAAGAAAGAACAAAATAGAAGAAGACAAATGTAGAAGAAAATAGAAGTAAAAGAGAAGAAAAAGAGGAAGGAGACGAAGAAGATGAAGAACATGAAGAAATGATCATAAGAATAAGAATAGGAGGAAGTGAACAAGAAGTATGATGAGGCAGAGGAATGATAATGATAATGATAATGATTATAGTCATAACTATGATGATAATACTAACAATGATAATGATAATGACAATGATAGTCAAAATGAATATGTTAATCATAATAATAACGAAAATGATAATAATGATAATGATAAATCATAACAGCAATAATAATATAATAAATTTACCTAAACGACCTAACTAACGAGAAGCGAACCCTAGTTAAGTGATTGAAAGATACGAACGATACCGACTGAGCTATCAAAGCTCAATTGTCTTTGGATTCACTTGGAATCTTTAAACTACAAAGTCTTTGGGAATAAGTGCATTCATGATCATATATAACGGCAATGGCATCCTCTGGTACATATAAGAATAAACTACCTACATGATGATTATATGATAATGATGATGGTAACAATAATAATGATAATTACAATCACCTTACACGTAGATTGCGTCAAATGTGTAGAAAATTCTTCCGTATCGTTGCTCTTTTAGTGTTATTTTTCACACCTTATACGCGGAGAGTGTGATCTTATTGACGAGTATTGTGTCACCATTACTACGACTGAAACAGCTGCTAATTTGAAAATCGTATAATGAGAGGATTATTAATATGATTGATGATGGTAATGGCAATGGTATTCAGAATATTGATATCATTAACAATGAAAATAAGAATGATGATGATGATGGTGGTAATGAATATGATAATGATGATGGTGATGATAGTAACAATGATAATAATAATAATGATGATAATAGTAATAATGATAATAGTAATAATGATAATAATGATAATGATAATAATAATAGTAATAATAACGATAATAATGCTCATCATAATAATAATGATAACAATATCGATAACAATCATGATGATCATAGCAAAGAAGAAAAGGGTAATCATAACAACAACAATAACGATAGTGACAACAATAACAACAATAACAATAATTGCAACAACAATAGCAGTCACAACAAATAAAATTATTGATAATGAGAGAGTAACGATGAAAGAAAAAAATAGAAATATTAATAATGCAAATCAAAATAGTAGTAATAATGATGATGCTGATAATAATGACAATAGCAATAATGGGGATAATGATGAGATAAAGATAATATTGAAAATAACAATGACAATGATGATACCGGTGATAATGGTAATGCTGATAATGATAATTGTGATGGTCGAAATGAAATGTGTAATGATGAAAATGCTAATAAGGATTGTGATAATGATGATTATAGTAATAACAACAGTGAAGATAATTATAATGTTAATGATAATGATGATAATGATAATGATGAAACAACGATGATATCAATGACAATAATGCTAATGATAACAGTAACAATAGCAATTATAACAATAATAGTAATGACAATCATTGTAACAATGATAATGATAATATACATGATACCGATGATATGGTGAAAATGATTATAATAGTTAAGATGAATAATAAAAGTAATGATGATAAGGATGATAAAATTCATAATGATAAATGATGAAAAAAAATAAAAATTATCACAACGACCTAACTAACGAGACGCGAACCCTAGTTATTTGAATGAAAGACACGCACGTTACCGACTGAGCCATCGAAGCTCTTAATAACTTGTTATTTATTAATTGTAAAATACAAAGTATGTGATCATCAGTGATCATATAAAACCACAATAACATATACAGACATTTACATATATATATATATATATATATATATATATATATATATATATATATATATATATATATATATTATATATATACAGATCTAATACCGTAATGATAATAATAATGATAATAACACTACTTCTAATGATGATGATAATTACAATGATAATAATAATAGTAATGATAATAATAATGTTGATGATAATTACAAAGATAATAATTACAATGATGATAATAATAGTAATGATGATAACGATGATGATAATTACAATAATGATGATAATAATGATATTGATAAGACTAATAATAATGATAACAATGATGATAATGAGGATAACAATAATAATATGATAATAACAGTAATGATTATGATGACAACAAAGATGATAATAACAATAAGAATGATGATAATGACAATATCGATAATGATGATGGAAATGAAAATGAGGATAATCATAATAATGATAACAAAACAGTACTACTAATAATGATAATGACGATAATAATAACAACAACAACAAAGGATAGTAGTAATAATAGTGATGATAATGATAATGATGTTGAAAAATGATTAGAATAGTGACATTAAAAATAAAAGGGATTAATAGTAGTCATAACAATAAGGTTAAACGTTTTATCTAATTAAAAAAACCGAATTTGGGAATTTTATCGTTGAGATATAAATAGTATGAATAATAAAGTTAACAATACCAGTAATGACAATAATGATAATGATAATGATAAAACCAATAATCATGATGATAGTAATTAAATAATGGTGATGATAATAGTAATTAAATAATGGTGATGATAATAGTAATTAAATAATGGTGATGATAATAGTAATTAAATAATGGTGATGATAATAGTAACAACAATAATAGTAATAAGAATCCTAATGGTAATGATTATAGTAACTTTTGGAACGGCAGTAGTAATGATGAGAATATTAATGGCGATAATAACTATGATGAAAATAATGACGATAATAATGACAATGGTAATCAGAATATTGATATCAATAACAAAGAAAATAAGGATGATGATGATGGTGGTAATGAATATGATAATTATGATGGTGATAATAATAACATTGATAATAATAATAGTAGTAACAATAACGATAATAATGATAATAATGATAATCATAATAATAATAACAATATTGGTAATAATCATGATGATCACAGCAAAGAAGAAAATGATAATCATAACAATAACAATAAGGATAGTGACAACAACAACAACAATGATAATTGTAACAACAATCGCAGTCACAACAAATAAAAGATTTGATAATGAGAGAATAATGATATTAATAATGCAAATCAAAATAGTAATAATGATGATGATGCTGATAATAATGACAATAGCAATAATGGGGATAATGATGAGATAATGATAATATTGATAATAACAATGACAATGATGATACCGGTGATAATGGTAATGTTGATAATGATAATTGTGATGGTCGAAATTATATGTGTAATGATGAAAATGCTAATAAGGATTGTGATAATGATGATAATAGTAATAACAACAGTGAAGATAAAGATAACGATAATATTGATGATAACAATGACAATAATGCTAATGATAACAGTAACAATAGCAATTATAACAATAATAGTAATGACAATTATTGTAATAATGATAATGATAATATACATGATAACGATGATATGGTAATAATGATTATAATAATTAAGATGAATAATGAAAATAATGATGATAATGATGATAAAATTCATAATGATAAATGATAACAACAATAATAATAATTTATCGCAACGACCTAACTAACGACACGCGAACCCGAGTTATTTGAACGAAAGACACGATACCGACTGAGCTATTGAGGCTCTATAAGCATTGTCACTTATTAATGTTAAAATACAAAGTATGTGGCATTAACATCAGTGATCTTATAAAAGCAAAATAACATATACAGACATTTACAACTATATATATATATATATATATATATATATATATATATATATATATAATATAATATATATATATATATATATATATATATATAATATATATATATATATATGAGAAAGATGGTTTTACCTCCCTGGCCGGGATATATATATATATATATATATATATATATATATATATATATATATATATATATGCATACACACACACAGAGATAATATCAATAATGCTTACAGTTATAATGATGTTAACAACAACAATGGTGGTGATGAAAATAATACCATTGATATCACAAATAATAATAATGATAGCGAAAGTAACAAGAATGATGAGGGTGATGATTATGATGATAACAGAAATAATGATAATGATAATAATGAGGATAACGATAATGATGATGACATGATATTGTTAACAATAATGATAATGGTTATGAAAATAAGATAATAAAGATAATAATAATGTAATGATAATGATAATGATAAAAATGTTGATGATAATGATAATGATAGTAATAATGATGATAATGGAATTTCATCTACTACTAATATTGATAAGAATAATTATAGAGATAATGAAAATAAATACGATAATCATAATGGGAAAAATGATGATGAATATAATGATGATAATGATGATAATGATCAAAATAATTATAACAATTAGAATAAGAATGATGTATAATTTGGATGATGATGATAATGATAATGATAACGGCAACAACAAGGATATAGGTAATGATAATGATAATAATGAAGATAATAATGATAATGATGATAATAATGATGATGATAATGATGATGATGATAATGTTAGTGAAAATTATAATGGTAAAAGTGATAATGATGGTAATAATGATAATCATAATAATAATGTTAAAAAATGGCAATGATGATGATAGGAAAACAAAAATAACAACGACAATAATAATGATTTTAATTATTATGATGGTGATAAAAGTTATGATGATAATGGTGATGATAATGATGTTGACAACAGTGACGATAATACTAATGATGGTTATCACAATCATAACAGTAATAATATCACATAATATCAATAACAATACAAATTTAATCGCAATTATTATAACAACAATAACAACAACACTAAAATCATTAATGAAAATAAAAATACCAACCATAGCAATGATAAGAAATATGATAAATTTGATATTACCGCATCGACCTAAGTAACGAGACGCGAAACCGGGTTATTTGAACGAAAGAAACGCACGCTATCGACTGAACTATCGCAGGCCGTTTAATTATCATTCATTTAATGTATTTAAATTACAAAGTGTGTGTGGCACAGGACATCAATGATCACAAATAACTAGGGGGAGGATGAGGAAGAATGGAAGTATGGGGAGGATGAGGAGGAGAAGAAATATGGGGAGGATGAGGAGGATGAGGAAGAGTAGAAGTATGGGGAGGATGAGGAGGAGAAGAAATATGGGAAGGATGAGGAGGATGAGGATGAGGAAGAATGGAAGTATGGGGAGGATGAAGAGGAGAAATATGGGGAGGATGAGGAGGATGAGGATGAGGAAGAATGGAAGTATGGGGAGGATGAAGAGGAGAAGAAATATGGGGAGGATGAGGAGGATAAAGATGAGGAAGAATGGAAGTATGGGGAGGTTGAGGGGGAGAAGAAATATGGGGAGGATGAGGAGGAGGAGGGGGAGGAGGAAGAGGAAGAAGAGGATGTAGAGGGGGGAGGAGGAGGAGGAGGAGGAGGAGGAGGAGGAGGAGGAGGAGGCGGAGGAGGAGGAGGATGAGGATGAGGAGGAAGAGGAGGGGGAAGAGGATGGAGATGGGGGGGAGGGGAGGGGAGGAGGTGGATGAGACGGAAGTGGAGGGGGTGGGGAGGAGGAGGAGGAGGAGGAGGAGGAGGAGGAGGAGGAGGAGGAGGAGGAGGTTGAGGAGAAGGGGGAGGAAGGAGGAAGAGGAAGCAGAGGGATGATGACGATGAGGAGGAGAAGAAGTATGGGGAGGATGAGGAGGATGAGAATGAGGATGAAGAGAAGGATGAGGATGAAGATGAACAGGAGGATGAGGATGAGGAGAAGGGAGAGGAGTAGGAGGAGGAGGAGGAGGAGGAGGAGGAAGAGGATGCAGAAGGGGGAGGAGGAAGAGGTGGAGGAGTTGGAGGAGGAGGAGGAAGAGGATGCAGAGGGAGAAGGAGGAGGAGGAGGAGGAGGAGGAGGAAGAGGATGCAGAAGGGGGAGGAGGAAGAGGTGGAGAAGTTGGAGGAGGAGGAGGAGGAAGAGGATGCAGAGGGAGAAGAAAAGGGAGAAGAAAAAAGAAGAAGAAAAACAAGAAAAAGATAAAAAAGAGGGAAGAAAGAAAGGAGACTAAGAAGAAAATATGAAAAATGAAAGGATAAGAAGAAGAAAAAGAGAAGAAAAAGAGGAAGGAGACGAAGACGAAGAAGAAAAAATGATCATACGAATAAGAATAGGAGGAAGTGAACAAGAAACATGATGAGGCAGAGGAATGATAATGATAATGATAACAATAATACTGATGATGGTGGTTTTAATTATAATTATGATGATAATACTAACAATAATAATGATAATGACAATGATAGTCGAAATGAAAGTGTTAATCATAACAATAACGATAATGATAATAATGATAATGATAAATGATAACAGCAATAATAATATAATAAATTTATAGCAATGACCTAACTAACGAGAACCGAACCTGAGATATTTGAATGAAAGACACGAACGATACCAAATGAGCTATCGAAGCTCTATCTAATGATAATCACTTGGAATCTTTAAACTACAAAGTCTTTGGGAATAAGTGCATTCATGATCATATATAACGGCAATGACACCCTGACACTTATAAGAATAAACATACCTACATGATGATTATGATGGTAATGATGATGATGATTATGATGATGGTAACAATAATAATGATAAGGATAATAATGATCACCTCACACGGTGATTGCGTCAAATGTATAGAATATTCTTCCATATCGTTGCTCTTTTTGTGTTATTTTTCACTCCTTAGACGCGGTGAGTGTGATCTTATTGACGGGTATATGCAACTGAAAGAAAAAAATCTATTAAAGTTGCGTCACCATCACTACGATCGAAGCAGCTGTTAATTTGAAAATAGTTTAATTGAGAGGATTATTAATTTAAGTGATCACTCTACGATTTTCTCGCATTTTGTAACCTTTTTCTGTTAATACTAGTTCTTAAGTGTAATATTTATAATGCCAATATGGATCGTGAATGTTTTTCTCCAGAAACGAATGATTCCAGAACTATGCTGTTGTATGCTGCAGTCCCTGTAGGTCTGTTAATTCCATCTACATATGTCGTAGGCTACCACGCAAGAGAAAAGGTTGGACGAGTCTTAAGTACCAGAGCTTATTCTACCTCTTTGCACTGTAGACTTTGACGAACAGTGAAAAGAACTTGATCATATTCTGAGTAAAGATCAAATAGGCAACTGTGATACTGAGAGAGAGATAGATAGAGATAGATAGATAGATAGAGATAGAGAGAGAGACAGACAGATAGATAGATAGAGAGAGAGAGAGAAAGGGACAGAGAGAGAAAAATGTATATCATATTACATATGTATATCTATCTATCTATCTATATACATACATATATATATACATACATACATATATATATATATATATATATATATATACATATATATATGTATATATATATATGTATATATATGTATATCTATACATATATGTATATATATACATATATGTATACACACACACTCACACACACACACACACACACACACACACACACACATATATATATATATATATATATATATATATATATATATATATATACTTATATATGTATATGTATATATGTATATATATAATGATAATGACGATAATGATAACAACCACAAATGATAGTGATGATGAAAGATGATTACAATAATGACATCAAAAATAAAAAGGATTAATAGCGATCATAACAATAATGATAAACGTTTTATTTAATGAAAAACAACGAATTTAGAAATTTAATTGTTGAGATAAAAATAGTATTAATAATAAAGATAATAATACCAGTAATGACAATAATGATAATGATGATAATTATAATGATAAAACCAATAATCATGATAATAGTAATCAAATAATGGTGATTATAATAATAATAATTAAATAATGGTGATGATAATAGTAACAATGATAATAGTGATAAGAATCCTAATGGTAATGATTATAGTAACTTTTGGAAAGGCAGTAGTAATGATGAGAATATTAATGGCGATAATAACTATGATGAAAATAATGTTGATGATAATGACAATGGTATTCAGAATATTGATATCAATAACAATGAATATAAGTATGATGATGATGGTAGTAATGGATATGATAATGATGATGGTGATGATAGTAACAATGATAATAATAATAATAATGATAATAGTAATAATGATAATAGTAATAATGATAATAATGATAATGATAATAATAATAGTAACAATAACGATAATAATGATAATAATGCTCATCATAATAATAATGATAATAACAATATCGATAACAATCATGATGATCATAACAAAGAAGATAAGGATAATCATAACAACAACAATAACGATAGTGATAACAACAACAATAACAATAATTGCAACAACAATAGCAGTCACAACAAATTAAATTATTGATAATGAGAGAGTAACGATGAAAGAAAAAAAATAGAAATATTAATAATGCAAATCAAAATAGTAGTAATAATCATGATGTTGATAATAATGACAATAGTAATAACGGGGATGATGATGAGATAAAGATAATATTGATAATACCAATGACAATGATGATACCGGTGATAATGGTAATGCTGATAATGATAATTGTGATGGTCGAAATGAAATGTGTAATGATGATAATGCTAATAAAGATTGTGATAATGATGATAATAGTTATAACAACAGTGAAGATAATTATAATGTTAATGATAATGATGATAATGATAAAGATGATAATGATAACGATAACACTGATGACATCAATGACAATAATGCTAATGATAACAGTAACAATAGCAATTATAACAACACTAATAGTAATGACAATTATTGTAATAGTGATAATGATAATATACATGATAACGATGATATGGTGATAATGATTATGATAATTAAGATGAGTAATAAAAGTAATGATGATAAGGATGATAAAATTCATAATGATGAATAATAAAAAAAATAAAAATTATCACAACGACTTAACTAACGAGAACCGAACCCTAGTTATTTGAATGAAAGACACGCACGTTACCGACTGAGCCATCGAAGCTCTTAATAACATGTTATTTATTAATTGTAAAATACAAAGTATGTGATCATCAGTGATCATATAAAAGCACAATAACATATACAGACATTTACATATATATATATATATATATATATATATATATATATATATATATATATATATATATATATATATATATATTTATACAGATCTAATACCGTAATGATAATAATAATGATAATAACACTAATTCTAATGATGATGATAATTACAATGATAATAATAATAGTAATGATAATAATAATGTTGATGATAATTACAATGATGATAATAATAGTAATGATGATAATGATGATGATGATAATTACAATAATGATGATAATAATGATATTGATAAGACTAATAATAATGATAACAATGATGATAATGAGGATAACAATATGATAATAACAGTAATGATTATGATGATAACAAATATGATATTAACAATAACAATGATGATAATGACAATATCAATAATGATGATGGAAATGAAAATGAGGAATTTTATCGTTGAGATATAAATAGTATTAATAATAAAGTTAACAATACCAGTAATGACAATAATGATAATGATGATAATGATAATGATAAAAAGAATAATCATGATGATAGTAATTAAATAATGGTGATGATAATAGTAACAACAATAATAGTAATAAGAATCCTAATGATAATGATTATAGTAACTTTTGGAACGGCAGTAGTAATGATGAGAATATTAATGGCGATAATGACTATGATGAAAATAATGATGATAATAATGACAATGGTAATCAGCATATTGATATCAATAACAATGAAAATAAGGATGATGGTGGTGGTGGTGGTAATGAATATGATAATGATGATGGTGATAATAATAACAATGACAATAATAATAATGATAACAATAATAATAATGATAATAACAATATCGATAACAATCATGATCACAACAAAGAAGAAAATGATAACAACAACAATAAGGATAGTGACAACAACAACAACAACAATAATTGCAACAACAATAGCAGTCACAACAAATAAAATTATTGATAATGAGAGCAGTAACGATGAAAGAAAAAGAATAATGATATTGATAATGCAAATCAAATTAATAATTATAATAATGATGATGATGATAATAATGACAATAGCAATAATGGGGATAATGATGAGATAATGATAATATTGATAATAACAATGACAATGATGATACCGGTGATAATGGTAATGCTGATAATGATAATTGTGATGGTCGAAATCATATGTGTAATGATGAAAATGCTAATAAGGATTGTGATAATGATGATAATGATAACGATGATAACGATGATAATGATCATAACAATGACAATAATGCTAATATAATAGTAACAATAGCAATAATAACAACAATAATAGTAATGACAATTATTGTAATAATGATAATTAAGATAAATATTGAAAGTAATGATGATAATGATGATAAAATTCACAATGATAAATGATAGAAAAATAATAATTTTACGTAATGACCTAACTAACGAGATGCGAACCCGGATTATTTGAATGAAAGACACACACGTTAACGACTGAGCTATTGAAGCTCTATTAGCGTTGTCACTTATTAATATTAAAATACAAAGTATGTGGCATTAACATCAGTGATCATATAAAAGCACAATAACATACAGACATTTACAACTATATATACATATATATATATATATATATATATATATATACATATATATGTACATATATGTACATGTATATATACATACATACATACATACATATATATATATATATATATATATATATATATATATATATATATATATATATATGTATATGTATATATACATACATACACACATACATATATATATATATATATATATATATATATATATATATATATATATATATATATATGAGAAAGATGGTAGAATGCAGTAACGCATTTTAATACAGAAATACAAATTTTACCTCCCTGGCCGGGATTTATATATATGTATATATATATATATATATATATATATATACATATACATATATATATATATATATATATATATATATATATATATATATATATATATATGCATACACACACAGAGAGATAATAACAATGATGCTTACAGTTATAATGATGTTAACAACAACAATGGTGATGATGAAAATAATACCATTGATATCACAAATAATAATAATGATAGCGAAAGTAACAAGAATGATGAGGGTGATGATTATGATGATAACAGAAATAATGATAATGATAAGAATGAGGATAACGATAATGATGATGACATGATATTGTTAACAATAATGATAATGATTATATAAATAAGATAATAATGATAATGATTATGAAAATAATGATAAAGATAATGATTATGAAAATAATGATAAAGATAATGATAAAAATATTGATAATGATAATGATAGTAATAATGATAATGATAATGGAATTTCATCTACTACAAATGTTGATAACAATAATTATAGAGATAAAGACAATAAATACGATAATCATAATGAAAAAAATGATGATGAATATAATGATGATAATGATAATAATGATCAAAATAATTATAACAATTATGATAAGAATGATGATATAATTTTGATGATGATGATGATGATAATGATAATGATAACGGCGACAACAATGATATAGGTAATAATGATAATAATGATGAAGATAATAATGATAATCATAATAACAATGTTAAAAATGGCAATGATGATGATAGGAAGACAAAAATAACAACGACAATGATAATGATTTTAATGATTATGATGGTGATAAAAATTATGATGATAATGATGATATTAATGATAATTATCACAATCATAACAGTAATAATACCACATGATATCAATAACAACAATGATCTATTTGCAATGACAAAAACAATAATAACAACAATAAAATAATTAATAAGAATGATAATACCAACCATAGTAATGATAATAAATATAATAAATATGATATAAACGCATCGACCTGATTAACGAGACGCGGATTCGGGTTATTTGAACGAAAGAAACGCACGCTATCGACTGAGCTATCGCAGCTCGATTTAATAATGAATCATTTAAAATTTTAAAGTACAAAGTGTGTGTGGCACAGGACATCAATGATCACAAATAACTAGGGGGAGGAGGAGGAAGAATAGAAGTAACGATAACGATAATGATAATGATAAATCATAACAACAATAATGTAATAAATTTATCAAAACGACCTAACTAACGAGAAGCGAACCCTGGTTATTTGAATGAGAGATACGCACGATACCGACTGAGTTATCCGAACTCGAATAATAATGATTCACTTGGAATCTTTAAACTATCAAGTCTTTGGGAAAAAGTGCATTCATGATCATATATAACGGCAATGGTATACCCTGATACTTATAAGAATAAACTACCTACATGATGACTATAATGATAATGATGATGATGATAATGATGATGGTAACAATAATAATGATAATGATAATAATGATCACCTTACACGTAGATTGCGTCAAATGTGTAGAAAATTCTTCCGTATCGTTGCTCTTTTAGTGTTATTTTTCACACCTTAGACACGGAGAGTGTGATCTCATTGACGGGTATATGCAACTGAAAAAAAAAAATCTATAAAAGTTGCGTCACCATTACTACGACTGAAACAGCTGCTAATTTGAAAATAGTTTAATGAGAGGATTATTAATATGATTGATCACTCTACGATTTTCTCGCATTATGTAACCTTTTTCCGTGAATACTAGTTCTTTATTTTCATGGCCAAAGGGATCGTGAATGTGTTTCTCCAGAAACGAATGATTCCAGAACTATGCTGTTGTATGCTGCAGTCCCTGTAGGTCTGTTAATTCCATCTACATATGTCGTAGGCTACCACGCAAGAGAAAAGACTGTAGACTTAGACGAACAGCGAACAGAACTTGATCATATTCTGAGTAAAGATCAAATAGGCAACTGTGATACTGAGAGAGAGAGAGAGAGAGAGATAGAGATAGATAGATAGATTGATAGATAGAGAGAGAGAGAGAGAAGGAAAGAGAGCAAGAGAGAAAGAGGGACAGAGAGAGAAAAATGTATATCATATTACATATGTATATCTATCTATCTATCTATATACCAAAGACTATATACGAAAGATAGGAAAGCACCTATCCTACCATTTAAAAAAAATGTGAGGCCGCAATCTCATACCAGCGCCATCTCTTGTTCAGATATATAACTACAAAAAGAAAACTTTTCCAGGGGTAACTATTACACTACTATTTATATCAATTTTAGTTGTATTGTTACAAAGATATCGATGGTAATATACATACACATGTATATTTTCATATTGATATTAAATTATAAAACAATATGCATAATATTCAAAACTATTCTGTTATTATAGATATTTTTGTTGTTAACAATGTCAGTACAAATAGCCCTTATCCACATTTCCTATTAGTTTGTATTTTTTCTGTAACATATTAATTTTTTTGCTCTCTTAAATATTAAAGAAATGTTATACAAAACACATTTATGCGGAGCATTTCTTTATTTCAAGGAAAACCAATCCTTAGAGATAGTTCAATATGAGCATGCTTGTAAATTGAACATATTAGAAAGCATAACCAAATCATCACAATATGTCATTGTATTGCAAATCAAACCGGATAGTATAAAACAAACTTGCCACAATACTGTATGTGAATACATGCAAAAACAATGTAAAAATGTGAAACAACGTACTAATGCTTGCAAATGTAAAAAAATAAAATAAAATTATATATATATATAAAGATAATATATAGGCCTATATGCGTACGTGGTACATTATTAGAAAAAGGAGAGAAAAAAAGAAAAAAAAACTGGGCATATTTGACTGCCTCTAATTATTTGGTTGATGTTTTTTTTTTTTCTCTCTCTGAGCGGCTCATGTCTCAAGGCATTAACCCACTCAAGGGCTCTGCAAAATATGCACTTTGTAGAAATAAGAACTCTCACCATGCCATGGACCTAAAATTGCGAAAAGTTATATGACATGATATCTCTCTTTATTAATCGTCAATTACTAAATAATACGCCTTTTCTTGTTCTTCGGAAATGTGTGAAAAAACAATTCTGGCCGTTCATGTTTTGTGACATGGCACACGACACATGGTATTCCCTTTGAGACCATTTGAATAAAAAGTGAAGTTTCAAAAGAGTAAACAAACAGACGACAACACTTGGACACAACGCCATCTATTGTTCGGATATCACACTTGCAGCTGCTCGGTGGTGCTCACTGCCCTTTTGGAAACTTTCCTATCTTTTGTATGTAGTCTTTGATACATACATACATACATATATATATATATATATATATATATATATGTATATATATATATATATATATATATATATCTATACATATATGTATACACACACACACACACACACATACATATATATATATATATATATATATATATATATATATATATATATATATATATATGTATATGTATATATATATATATATAATGATAACAACCACAAATGATAGTGATGATGAAAGATGATTACAATAATGAGATCAAAAATAAAAAGGATTAATTGCAATCATAACAATAATGATAAACGTTTTATTTAATGAAAAACAACGAATTTAGAAATTTAATTGTTGAGATAAAAATAGTATTAATAATAAAGATAATAATACCAGTAATGACAATAATGATAATGGTGATAATTATAATGATAAAATCAATAATCATGATAATAGTACTTAAATAATGGTGATGATAATAGTAACAACAATAATGGTAATAAGAATCCTAATGGTAATGATTATAGTAACTTTTGGAACGGCAGTAGTAATGATGAGAATATTAATGGCGATAATAACTATGATGAAAATAATGATGATGATAATGACAATGGTAATCAGAATATTGATATCAATAACAATGAAAATTAGGATGATGATGATGGTAATGAATATGATAATGATGATGGTGATGATAGTAAAAATGATAATAATAATAATAATGATAATAGTAATAATGATAATAATGATAATGATAATAATAATAGTAACAATAACGATAATAATGATAATAATGCTCATCATAATAATAATGATAATAACAATATCGATAACAATCATGATCATAACAAAGAAGATAAGGATAATCATAACAACAACAATAACGATAGTGATAACAACAACAATAACAATAATTGCAACAACAATAGCAGTCACAAGAAATAAAATGATTGATAATGAGAGAGTAACGATGAAAGAAAAAAATATATATACCGGTGATAATGGTAATGCTAATAAGGATTGTGATAATGATGATAATAGTAATAACAACAGAAGATAATTATAATGTTAATGATAATGATGATAATGATAAAGATGATAATGATAACGATAACACTGATGATATCAATGACAATAATGCTAATGATAACAATAGCTATTATAACAACAATAATAGTAATGACAATTATTGTAATAATGATAATGATAATATACATGATAACGATGATATGGTGATAATGATTATAATAATTAAGATGAATAATAAAAGTAATGATGATAAGGATGATAAAATTCATAATGATAAATAATAAAAAAAATAAAAATTATCACAACGACCTAACTAACGAGAAGCGAACCCTAGTTATTTGAATGAAAGACACGCACGTTACCGACTGAGCCATCGAAGCTCTTAATAACATGTTATTTATTAATTGTAAAATACAAAGTATGTGATCATCAGTGATCATATAAAAGCACAATAACATATACAGACATTTACATATATATATATATATATATATATATATATATATATATATATATATATATACAGATCTAATACCGTAATGATCATAATAATGATAATAACACTTCTAATGATGATGATAATTACAATGATAATAATAATAGTAATGATAATAATAATGTTGATGATAATTACAATGATGATAATAATAGTAATGATGATAATGATAATTACAATAATTATGATAATAATGATATTGATAAGACTAATAATAATGATAACAATGATGATAATGAGGATAACAATAATAATATGATAATAACAGTAATGATGATGATGATAACAAAGATGATAATAACAATAACAATGATGATAATGACAATATCAATAATGATGATGGAAATGAAAATGAGGATAATAATCATAATAATGATAACAAAATAATACTACCAATAATGATAATGACAATAATAATAACAACAACAAAGGATAGTAGTAATAATAGTGATGATAATGATAATGATGGTGAAAAATGATTAGAATAGTGACATTAAAAATAAAAGGGATTAATAGCAGTCATAACAATAAGGTTAAACGTTTTATTTAATTAAAAACAACGAATTTAGACATTTAATTGTTGAGATAAAAATAGTATCAATAATAAAGATGACAATACCAGTAATGACAACAATGATAATGATAATGATAAAAAAATAATGATAGTAGTAATGACAATAATGGTGATGATAATAGTAACAACAATAATAGTAATGAGAATCCTAATGATAATGATTATAGTAACTTTTGGAACGGCAGTAGTAATGATGAGAATATTAATGGCGATAATGACTATGATGAAAATAATGATGATAATAATGACAATGGTATTCAGAATATTGATATCAATAACAATGAAAATAAGGATGATGGTGGTGGTGGTGGTAATGAATATGATAATGATGATGGTGATAATAATAACAATGATAATAATAATGACAATGACAATAGTAATAATGATAATAATAATAATGGTAATAATAATAATAATGATAATAATGATAATAATAATAATAATGATAATAACAATATCGATAACAATCATGATCACAACAAAGAAGAAAATGATAATCATAACAACAACAATAAGGATAGTGACAACAACAACAACAATAACAATAATTGCAACAACAATAGCAGTCACGACAAATAAAATTATTGATAATGAGAGCAGCAACGATGAAAGAAAAAGAATAATGATATTGATAATGCGAATCAAATTAATAATTGTAATAATGATGATGCTGATAATAATGACAATAGCAATAATGGGGATAATGATGAGATAATGATAATATTGATAATAACAATGACAATGATAATACCGGTGATAATAGCAATGCTAATAATGATAATTGTGATGGTCGAAATGATATGTGTAATGATGAAAATGCTAATAAGGATTGTGATAATGATGATAATAGTAATAACAACAGAAGATAATTATAATGTTAATGATAATGATGATAATGATAACGATAACACTGATGATATCAATGACAATAATGCTAATGATAACAGTAACAATAGCAATTATAACAACAATAATAGTAATGACAATTATTGTAATAATGATAATGATAATATACATGATAACGATGATATGGTGATAATGATTATAATAATTCAGATGAATAATAAAAATAATGAAGATAATGATGATAAAAATCATAATGATAAATAATAAAAAAAATAAAAATTATCACAACGACCTAACTAACGAGAAGCGAACCCTAGTTATTTGAATGAAAGACACGCACGTTACCGACTGAGCCATCGAAGCTCTTAATAACATGTTATTTATTAATTGTAAAATACAAAGCATGTGATCATCAGTGATCATATAAAAGCACAATAACATATACAGACATTTACATATATATATATATATATATATATATATATATATATATATATATATATATATACAGATCTAATACCGTAATGATAATAATAATGATAATAACATTACTTCTAATGATGGTGATAATTACAATGATAATAATAATAGTAATGATAATAATAATGTTGATGATAATTACAATGATGATAATAGTAATGATGATGATAATAGTAATGATGATAATGATGATGAAAATTACAATAATGATGATAATAATGATATTGATAAGACTAATAATAATGATAACAATGATGATAATGAGGATAACAATAATAATATGATAATAACAGTAATGATGATGATGATAACAAAGATGATAATAACAATAACAATGATGATAATGACAATATCAATAATGATGATGGAAATGAAAATGAGGATAATAATCATAATAATGATAACAAAATTATACTACTAATAATGATAATGACAATAATAATAACAACAACAAAGGATAGTAGTAATAATAGTGATGATAATGATAATGATGGTGAAAAATGATTAGAATAGTGACATTAAAAATAAAAGGGATTAATAGCAGTCATAACAATAAGGTTAAACGTTTTATTTAATTAAAAACAACGAATTTAGAAATTTAATTGTTGAGATAAAAATAGTATCAATAATAAAGATGACAATACCAGTAATGACAATAATGATAATGATAATGATAAAAAATAATGATAGTAGTAATTTAAATGAGATGATAATAGTAATTAAAAATGATGATGATAGTAGTAATATCAATAATAGTGATGATAATAATAACAATGATAATAGTAATGAGAATCCTAATGGTAATGATCATAGTAACTTTTGGAACGGCAGTAGTAATGATGAGAATATTAATGGCGATAATGACTATGATGAAAATAATGATGATAATAATGACAATGGTATTCAGAATATTGATATCAATAACAATGAAAATAAGGATGATGGTGGTGGTGGTGGTAATGAATATGATAATGATGATGGTGATAATAATAACAATGATAATAATAATAATAACAATGACAATAGTAATAATGATAATAATAATAATAATGATAATAATGATAATAATAATAATAATGATAATAACAATATCGATAACAATCATGATCACAACAAAGAAGAAAATGATAATCGTAACAACAACAATAAGGATAGTGACAACAACAACAATAACAATAATTGCAACAACAATAGGAGTCACAACAAATAAAATTATTGATAATGAGAGCAGCAACGATGAAAGAAAAAGAATAATGATATTGATAATGCGAATCAAATTAATAATTGTAATAATGATGATGCTGATAATAATGACAATAGCAATAATGGGGATAATGATGAGATAATGATAATATTGATAATAACAATGACAATGATAATACCGGTGATAATAGCAATGCTAATAATGATAATTGTGATGGTCGAAATGATATGTGTAATGATGAAAATGCTAATAAGGATTGTGATAATGATGATTATAGTAATAACAACAGTGAAGATATTTATAATGCAAATGACAATGATGATAATGATAACGATGATAATGATGATAATGATAACGATGATAACAATGACAATAATGCTAATGATAACAATAGCAATAATAACAACAATAATAGTAATGACGATTATTGTAATAATGATAATGATAATATACATGATAACGATGATATGGTAATAATGATTATAATAATTAAGATGAACAATGAAAATAATGATGATAATGATGATAAAATTCATAATGATAAATGATAACAACAATAATAATAATTTACCACAACGACCTAACTAACGAGAAGCGAACCTGAGATATTTGAATGAAAGACACGCACGTTAACGACTGAGCCAACGAGACTCGATAATTATTGTCACTTATTAATATTAAATACAAAGTATGTGGCATTAACATCAGTGATCATATAAAAGCACAATAACATACAGACATTTACAACTATATATATATATATATATATATATATATATATATATATATATATATATATTACAATGATAATAATGATGATGACATGATATTGTTAACAATAATGATAATGATTATAAAAATAAGATAATAATGATAATGATTATGAAAATAATGATAATGATAATGCTAAAAATATTGATAATGATAATGATAGTAATAATGATAATAATAATGGAATTTCATCTGCTACTAATGTTGATAAGAATAATTATAAAGATAAAGACAATAAATACGATAATCATAATGAGAAAAATGATGATGAATATAATGATAATGATAATAATGATCAAAATAATTATAACAATTATGATAAGAATGATGGTATAATTTTGATGATGATGATGATAATGAAAATGATAATAATAATTGTAATGATATTAATAATGATGATGATGGTGATAATTACAACAATGACGGTAATAATGGTATTGATAAGACTAATAATAATGACAACAATGTAGATAATGAGGATAACAATAATGATAATGACAATAACAAAGATGATAATAAGAATAAAATGATGATAATGACAATATCAATAATGATGATGAAAATGAAAATGAGGATGATAATCATGATAATGATAACAATACAGTACTAATGATAATGATAATGATGATAGTGATAACAACAACAAAGAAAAGTAGTAATGATAGTGATGATAATGACAATGATGATGAAAATTGATTAGAATAGTGACATAAAAAATAAAAAGGATTAATAGCAATCATAGCAATAAGGTTAAACGTTTTATTTAATTAAAAACAACGAATTTAGGAATTTAGTTGTTGAGACAAAAATAGTATTAATAATAAAGATGACAATACCATTAATGACAATAATGATAATGATGATAATGATAATGATAAAAACAATAATCATGATAATAGTAATTAAATAATGATGATGATAATAGTAATTAAATAATGATGATGATAATAGTAATTAAATAATGGTGATGATAACAGTAACAATGATAATAGTAATGAGAATCCTAATGGTAATGATCATAGTAACTTTTGGAACGGCACTAGTAATGATGAGAATATTAATGGCGATAATAACTATGATGAAAATAATGATGATGATAATGACAATGGTAATCAGAATATTGATATCAATAACAATGAAAATAAGGATGATGGTGGTGGTGGTGGTAATGAATATGATAATGATGATGGTGATAATAATAACAATGATAATAATAATAATAACAATGACAATAGTAATAATGATAATAATAATAATGATGATAATGATAATAATAATAAAAATGATAATAACAATATCGATAACAATCATGAAGATCAAAACAAAGAAGAAAATGATAATCATAACAACAATAAGGATAGTGACAACAACAACAACAATAACAATAACAATAAATGTAACAACAATAGCAGTCACAACAAAAAAAATTATTGATAATGAGAGCAGTAACGATGAAGAAAAAAAAATATTAATAGTGCAAATCAAAATAGTAATAATAATGATGATGCTGATAATAACGACAATAGCAATAATGGGGATAATGATGAGATAATGATAATATTGATAATAACAATGACAATGATGATACCGGTGATAATGGCAATGCTGATAATGATAATTGTGATGGTCGAAATCATATGTGTAATGATGAAAATACTAATAAGGATTGTGGTAATGATGATAATAGTAACAACAGTGAAGATAATGATAACGATGATAATGATGATAACAATGACAATAATGCTAATGATAACAATAGCAATAATAACAACAATAATAGTAATGACAATTATTGTAATAATGATAATGATAATATTCATGATACGATGATATGATAGTAATGATTATTATAATTAAGATGAATAATGAAAGTAATGATAATAATGATGATAAAATTCATAATGATAAATGATAATAATAAATTTACCTAACTAACGAGACGCGAACCCGAGTTATTTGAATGAAAGACACGCACGTTAACGACTGAGCCATCGAGACTTATTTAAATATGTTAATTATTAATTTTAAAATACAAAGTATGTGGCATTAACAGCTATGATCATATTAAAGCACAATATTTTATACAGACATTTACAACTATATATATATATATACATATATATATATATATATATATATATATATATACATATATATACAGATCTGATACCGATAATAATAATGATAATGATGATGATAATTACTAATAATGGTGATAATGATAATGATGATGATAATTACTAATAATGGTGATAATGATAATGATGATGATAATTACAATAATGACGATAATAATGATTTTGTTAAACTAATGATAATGATAACAATGATGATATTGAGGATAACAATAATAATATGAGGATAATAATAATGATAAAATAACAAAGATGATAATAACAATAAAATGATGATAATGACAATATCAATAATGATGATGAAAATGAAAATGAGGATAATAATCATGATAATGATAACAATACAGTACTAATGATAATGATAATGATGATAGTGATAACAACAACAAAGAAAAGTAGTAATAATAGTGATGATAATGATAATGAGGATGGAAATAGATTAGAATAGTGACATCAAAAATAAAAAGGATTAATAGCAATCATAGCAATAAGGTTAAACGTTTTATTTAATTAAAAACAACGAATTTAGGAATTTAGTTGTTGAGATAAAAATAGTATTAATAATAAAGATAACAATACCACTAATGACAATAATGATAATGATAATGATAAAAACAATAATCATGATAATCGTAATTAAATAATGGTGATGATAACAGTAACAATGATAATAGTAATGAGAATCCTAATGGTAATGATCATAGTAACTTTTGGAACGGCACTAGTAATGATGAGAATATTAATGGCGATAATAACTATGATGAAAATAATGATGATGATAATGACAATGGTAATCAGAATATTGATATCAATAACAATGAAAATAAGGATGATGGTGGTGGTGGTGGTAATGAATATGATAATGATGATGGTGATAATAATAACAATGATAATAATAATAATAACAATGACAATAGTAATAATGATAATAATAATAATAATGATAATAATGATAATAATAATAATGATAATAACAATATCGATAACAATCATGATGACCACAACAAAGAAGAAAATGATAACAACAACAATAAGGATAGTGACAACAACAACAACAATAACAATAATTGCAACAACAATAGGAGTCACAACAAATAAAATTATTTATAATGAGAGCGTAACGATGAAAGAAAAAAAATAGAAATATTAATAATGCAAATCAAAATAGTAGTAATAATGATGATGCTGATAATAATGACAATAGTAATAACGGGGATGATGATGAGATAATGATAATATTGATAATAACAATGACAATGATGATACCGGTGATAATGGTAATGCTGATAATGATAATTGTGATGGTCGAAATCATATGTGTAATGATGAAAATGCTAATAAGGATTGTGATAATGATGATAATAGTAATAACAGTGAAGATAATGATAACGATAATAATGATGATAACAATGACAATAATGCTAATGATAACAGTAACAATAGCAATTATAACAATAATAGTAATGACAATTATTGTAATAATGATAATGATAATATACATGATAACGATGATATGGTGATAATGATTATAATAATTAAGATGAATAATAAAAGTAATGATGATAAGGATGATAAAATTCATAATGATAAATAATAAAAAAATAAAAATTACCACAACGACCTAACTAACGAGAAGCGAACCCTAGTTATTTGAATGAAAGACACGCACGTTACCGACTGAGCCATCGAAGCTCTTAATAACATGTTATTTATTAATTGTAAAATACAAAGTATGTGATCATCAGTGATCATATAAAAGCACAATAACATATACAGACATTTACATTTACATATATATATATATATATATATATATATATATATATATATATATATATATATATATATACAGATCTGATACCGTAATGATAATGATAATGATGATGATAATTACAATGATAATAATAATGTTGATGATAATTACAATGATATTAATAATAGTTATGATGATAATGATGATGATAATTACAATAATGATGATAATAATGATATTGATAAATATATTGACTAATAATAATGATAACAGTGATGATAATGAGGATATCAATAATAATATGATAATAACAGTAATGATGATGATAACAAAGATGATAATAACAATAACAATGATGATAATGACAATATAAAAAATGATGATGGAAATGAAAATGAGGATAATCATAATAATGATAACAAAACAGTACTACTAATAATGATAATGACGATAATAATAACAACAACAACAAAGGATAGTAGTAATAATAGTGATGATAATGATAATGATGGTGAAAAATGATTAGAATAGTGACATTAAAAATAAAAGGGATTAATAGCAGTCATAACAATAAGGTTAAACGTTTTATTTAATTAAAAACAACGAATTTAGACATTTAATTGTTGAGATAAAAATAGTATCAATAATAAAGATGACAATACCAGTAATGACAATAATGATAATGATAATGATAAAAAAATAATGATAGTAGTAATGACAATAATGGTGATGATAATAGTAACAACAATAATAGTAATAAGAATCCTAATGATAATGATTATAGTAACTTTTGGAACGGCAGTAGTAATGATGAGAATATTAATGGCGATAATGACTATGATGAAAATAATGATGATAATAATGACAATGGTAATCAGCATATTGATATCAATAACAATGAAAATAAGGATGATGGTGGTGGTGGTGGTAATGAATGTGATAATGATGATGGTGATAATAATAACAATGATAATAATAATAATAACAATGACAATAGTAATAATGATAATAATAATAATAATGATAATAATGATAATAATAATAATAATGATAATAACAATATCGATAACAATCATGATCACAACAAAGAAGAAAATCATGATCACAACAAATAAAATTATTGATAATGAGAACAGTAACGATGAAAAAAAAAGAATAATGATATTAATAATGCAAATCAAAATAATAATAATAATAATAATGATGATGCTGATAATAACGACAATAGCAATAATGGGGATAATGAGAGCAGCAACGATGAAAGAAAAAAAGAAAGAAATATTAATAATGCAAATCAAAATAGTAGTAATAATGATGATGCTGATAATAATGACAATAGCAATAACGGGGATGATGATGAGATAACGATAATCTTGATAATAACAATGACAATGATGATACCGGTGATAATGGTAATGTTGATAATGATAATTGTGATGGTCGAAATGATATGTGTAATGATGAAAATGCTAATAAGGATTGTGATAATGATGATTATAGTAATAACAACAGTGAAGCTAATTGCAATGCAAATGGCAATGCTGATAATGATACCTGTGGGGTTTTCTTGCCACATTCGTGCAGTAAAAACAGATGTTCTTTGGGGCGGCCATTGAAACACGTGGCGTTGTTGTGCGTCGGCTAATTCATTCAGAAAATTATATTGATATAAAATGATTGTCACTTCTGTTTCAATGCAGTTGAAATATATAGGCTTCATGAGGGAAATACATACACCTGATAAATGGTGTAACATCAACTAAACATGTCTTTCTTGTAGTAAATAAGCGTAAAATAAAAAACATCAAATATTGGTGGAACATGGGAGACATTACGTGTGTCAAAGAAAACGGACCCGCCGTTCGGGGGGACTTAACTAAACTTTTTCATTTCTAAATTCAACAATAAGAAAAAAGGATAAGCATGATGATAACAATGATCATAAAAATAATGACAATAATGATCATATACAGTGGCCGCGAAAAGTTTGGGCGCAAAATTATAGGCGGCCAAAGTTTCCCCTACACTCAAAACATGCAAGAAATACAACTTTTCGTCCAAACTTTTCGCTATTTTTCAATGCTAGCGTTTGGAGCATCATTTAGCCGAGACAATAAGCGCTACTTGGCAACTCTGTTCAGTTGCGCTCGGTGGCACTTGGAGTCAGTGTGTAAACATCTCTCACGGGTACTATGCTTTTTTTTGCTTTGGTCTCTTGTTTTTGTGCCTTGATATCTCGATAATGGGAAGTGGTAAAGAGCTGGAAAGAGACACAGTTGTTACTATCATAGCCCTCTATAAGGAGGGTTATAAGTGTAAAGATATTGCTACTCGTGTGGGAATTGGAGTGCGTCAAGTGCAAAAGTGGACCAAGAAATTTCGAGATGGAGGAAGTGACACCATTCCTACCCCAAAGCCTCGCTCTGGTCGACCAAGGAAGATATCAAATCGTACTTTTACGGTAATTAACCGGTTAATTACCGTAGAAGTACGATTTGATATCTTCCTTGGTCGACCAGAGCGAGGCTTTGGGGTAGGAATGGTGTCACTTCCTCCATCTCGAAATTTCTTGGTCCACTTTTGCACTTGACGCACTCCAATTCCCACACGAGTAGCAATATCTTTACACTTATAACCCTCCTTATAGAGGGCTATGATAGTAACAACTGTGTCTCTTTCCAGCTCTTTACCACTTCCCATTATCGAGATATCAAGGCACAAAAACAAGAGACCAAAGCAAAAAAAAGCATAGTACCCGTGAGAGATGTTTACACACTGACTCCAAGTGCCACCGAGCGCAACTGAACAGAGTTGCCAAGTAGCGCGTATTGTCTCGGCTAAATGATGCTCCAAACGCTAGCATTGAAAAATAGCGAAAAGTTTGGACGGAAAGTTGTATTTCTTGCATGTTTTGAGTGTAGGGGAAACTTTGGGCGCCTATAATTTTGCGCCCAAACTTTTCGCGAACACTGTATATATATATATATATATATATATATATAACAATATCAATAATTATAACGATGGTGAAAATGATGGTAACAAAAATGATGATAACAATAATGATAATCAAATCAAGCAACAGTAGTAATAAGAATGATGATATTAATAATCATAGTATTTACAATGATAGAAATAATAATGATAATAATAACAATAACAATCTGTGTGATTATAAGCACTTCAATGATTAAATATAGCGACAATGAACCCAAACAAACTCTTATAATCATTATATGATGATAATAGTAATAGCACTGATAGTGATAACAATAATAATAACAATGATGATAATAATCATGATGATAATAATGATGGTAATAATGATAATAATGTTAAAAATATGAAATAAGGACAACAACTGCAACAACAACAAACATAATGACAAAAATCACAATTATATATATAATGGTAGAAATTGATAATAATTATGAAAATTAAAAATGATAACGATGATAATGATGATAACAATGACAATAATGCTAATGATAATAGTAACAATAGCAATAATAACAACAATGATAGTAATGACAATTACTGTAATAATGATAATGATAATATACATGATAACAACGATATGGTAATAATGATTATAATAATTAAGATGAATAATGAAAATGATGATGATAATGATGATAAAATTCATAATGATAAATGATAACAACAACAATAATAATAATTTATCGCAATGACCTAACTAACGAGACGTGAACCCGAATTATTTGAACGAAATATATAAGGCTCTATAAGCATTGTCACTTATTAATATTAAGATACAAAGTATGTGGCATTAACATCAGTGATCATATAAAAGCACAATAACATACAGACATTTACAACTATATATATATATATATATATATATATATATATATATATATATATATATATATATATATATATATATATGTGTGAGAAATATGGTAGAATGCAGTAACGCATTTTAATATAGAAATAAAAAATTTACCTCCTGGACTGGTAAAATTTGTATGTATATATATATATATATACATATATATTTACGTATGTATATATATATATATATATATATATATATATATATATATATATATATATATATATATATATATATATATATATATATATATATATATATATATATATATATGCACACACACACACAGATGTAATAATATCAATAATGATGATAACAGAACTAACAGTTACAATGATAATGATGATACTGATGATCATAAAATGACAATAACAATGACGCTTACAGTTATAATGATGTTAACACCAACAATGGTGATGATGAAAATACTACCGTTGATATCACAAATAATAATAATGATAGCGAAAGTAACAAGAATGATGAGGGTGATGATTATGATAATGATAAATAATGATAATGATAATAATGAGGATAACGATAATGATGACATGATATTGTTAACAATAATGATAATGATTATAAGAATAAGATAAAAATGATAATGATTATGAAAATAATGATAATGATAATGATAAAAATATTAATAATGATAATGATAGTAATAATGATAATGATAATGGAATTTCATCTACTACTAATGTTGATAAGAATAATTATAGAGATAAAGACAATAAATACGATAATCATAATGAAAAAAATGATGATGAATATAATGATAATGATAATAATGATCAAAATAATTATAACAATTATGATAAGAATGATGGTATAATTTTGATAATGATGATGATGATAATGATAATGATAACGATAACGGCAACAACAATGATAAAGGTAATAATAATGATAATAATGATGAAGATAATAATGACAATGATGATAATGATAATAATAATGATAATGATGATAATGCTAGTGAAAATTATAATGGCAAAAGTGATAATGATGATAATAATGATAATCATAATAACAATGATGTTAAAAAATGGCAATGATGATGATAGGAAAACAAAAATAACAACGACAATAATAATGATTTTAATGATTATGATGGTGATAAAAATTATGATGATAATGGTGATGATAATGATGATGACAACAATGACGATGATAATGATGATGACAACAATGACGATAATATTAATGATAATTATCACAATCATAACAGTAATAATACCACATGATATCAATAACAATAATAACTTATTCGCAATGACAATAACAATAATAATTTATTCGCAATGGCAATAACAATAATAAGGACAATAATAAAATAATTAATAAAAATGATAATAATAAATATAATAAATACGATTTTAACACAACGCCCTAACTAACGAGACGCGAACCCAGATTATTTGAACGAAAGATATGCACGCTACCGAATGAGCTATCGTAGGTCTATTAACTATATGTCACTTAATAACTTTAAAATGCAAAGTTTGATTGAATAAGACAGTGATCATATATATAACATCAATTATGCACGCAAACATATGTAAGAATATATATATATAGATACATCGATGTAATAATGATGATAATGATTGTAATGATGATAATGATAATGATAATGATGTGAATGATAGTACTAAGAATAATCAAAATAATTATAATGATAAGGATAAGGATAATAGAAATAACCATGAAATGATATTGATGAAAATGATAATGATAATGATGATGATGATAAAACAGCAACAGCAATAATAATGATGATAATAATTATAACAATAATGATAATCATAATAATGATAATAATAATAATAATATTAATAATAATAATGATGATAATGATAACAAGAATTATAGCAGTAATAATGATAATGGCAGTAATAATGCCAATGATAATAACAATGATGATAATAATGATAATGATAATGATAATAGTAACAATGATAAAAATAATAGTGATAATAATAATAGTAATAATGATGATGATAATAATAATAATACTGATAATAATAATATTAATAAGGATAATAATAATGATAATAATGATAATGATAATGATGATAATTATGATAATGACAATGATGATAATAATGAAAGGAAAAAAAGAAGGATGAGAAAGAGGAAGAGGAGAAGGAACAAGAAACAGAAGAGGAAAAGAAAAGAAAGACGAAGAGGGGGAAGAAGGAGAAGAAGAAGAAGAAAAGCAAAGAAGGAAGAGGAAGAAGAAGAAGAAGAAGAAAAGAGGAGGAGGAGGAAGAAAAAGAAAAGGGAAGAAGAAGAAGAAGAAAAAAGAGGAGGAGGAGGAAGAAGAAGAAAAGGGAAGAAGAAGAAGAAAAAAAGAGGAGGTGGTGGAAGAAGAAGAAAAGGGAAGAAGAAGAAGAAGAAAAAAAGAGGAGGAGGAGGAGGAAGAAGAAAAGGGAAGAAGAAGAAGAAAAAAAGAGGAGGTGGTGGAAGAAGAAGAACAGGGAAGAAGAAGAAGAAGAAAAAAAAAGGAGGAGGAGGAGGAAGAAGAAAAGGGAAGAAGAAAAAAAAAGAGGAGGAAGTGGAAGAAGAAGAAAAGGGAAGAAGAAGAAGAAAAAAAGAGGAGGAGGTGGAAGAAAGGAAAGAAGAAAAAGAGGAAAGACTGAGAAGGAGAAGGAGGAAGACAAAGAAGAAAAGGGAGAAAAGACGGACGAATAATGATGATAATAATAATGATAAGAAGAACAAAAAAGATGTTAATAAGAATAATACAAATCTTAATAAAACGAAGACGAAGCAGAAAGAAGAAGGAGAAGAAGTAAACAAAAAAGACGAAGAAGAAGAAGAAGACGAAGAATAAGAAAAAGAATAAGAAGAAAAGTCGGAGAAGAGGACAAAAAAGAAGAAGGAAAAAAAAGAAGAAAAGAAGAAGAAGAAGAAGTAGAAAAGAAAAAGAAGAAGAAGAAGAAGAAGAAGAAGAGAAGAGAAGGAAGAAGACGGAGAAGAAAAAAAAAAAAAAAAGAGAAGGAAGAAGAAGAAGAAGAAAAGAAGAAGAAGAAGAAAAAATAATAAAGAGAAGAAGAAAAAGAAGAAGCAGAATAAGAAAAGAAGAAGAAGAGGAGGAGGAGGATGAAAAGAAGGAGGAGGAGGAGGAGGAGGAGGAGGAGGAGGAAGACATGTGAGGGGAGCGTTCCTTCGCATCAAAGGACACAAATTCGATTTCCGCGTCAGAGTTGCCATATTGTGTATATGAATGAAGCTCCTGGGACATCATTTTCTTTGCTTTTCTTTTTTAAATTCCTTAGAATTCATGATTAAGAGAGTTTTTTTTTTCTCTCTTCGTTTTTGTTTATGTTTTATTTCATTGGTGTTTTATTTTCGTTCGTTTGTACTTTTTTTTTTATTCGTTTTTTTTTCTGTTGGATTTCGTTATGGATGTATTCATTTCTTGGGGGGGGGGGGAGTGTTCAAAAAATGTTTATTAGATGTTTTAAGAATAATGTTTCTCTTAATGTACTCATAGTTCATAGTGATAGTTTCATGTTTAGCATATATGTATATATATATATATATATATATATATATATATATATATATATATATATATATATATATATATTTCACGGTTTGATTTCGATAAACATCTTAAATCAATTAAAAAATCGATGATGCTAGTTTGCATATTCGCTTGGGTAGCTTATGTTTTTGTCTAACCATATCATGATCATAACTTGTGTTTATCAAATTAACAAACAAAAACACAACTAGACAAACACGCACACGCCCTCAAATAGTAATACAAACAAGCCGACACACACACACACAAACACACACCCACCCACCCACACACACACACACTTACACACACACACACACACACACACAAACACACACCCACCCACCCACACACACACACACACACACACACACACACACACACACACACACACACAAACACACACCCACACACAAACACACACCCACACACACACACACTTACACACACACACACACACACACGCCCACCCACCTACACACACACACACTTACACACACACACACACACACAAAATCCCCCCCACCTCCCACCCCCACCCCCACCCCGCCACCCCCGCGACGGTCGAATAAAGAGATCCTTCATAATGCATCGCGTCGTCCGGGAGGATTTCCCACGCGTGCCCCTACCGAGTCAGGGCCGCGACGTGATAGGATCCGATACAACCGTGATTCCATAGAATATATTATGAGCTGCCGCTTGAGGGGAGACTTCCAGCCGAGCCAGACGCCGAGGGGAGATGCCTCGTTCCGGGGGCGTGCAGGATATTCAATAGCAGCCCCTTGTTTCTCTGACGTCGGGGCGAGAGACAGAGAGAGAGAGAGAGAGAGAGAGAGAGAGAAGGAAAGAAAGAAAGAGAGAGAGAGTGAGTGAGAGAGAGAGAGAGAGAGAGAGAGAGGTAGACAGAGAAGGAAAGAAAGAAAGAGAGAGAGAATGAGTGAAAGAGAGAGAGAGAGAGAGAGAGAGAGAGAGAGAGAGAGAGAGAGAGAGAGAGAGAGAGAGAGAGAGAGAGAGAGAGAGAGAGAGAGAGAGAGAGAGAGAGAGAGAGAGAGAGAGAGAGAGAGAGAGAGAGAGAGAGAGAGAGAGAGAGAAAGAAAGAGAGAGAGAGAGAGAGAGAGAGAGAGAGAGAGAGAGAGAAGACAAAAAATATTGCACTGGTCACTTCCCTTTGATGCTAACGCCGGTTGAAAGGGCAATAACGAAGAGGAATCTTCCCCCCCCCCCCCAGCCCAATCAGGGTCTTGTAGGCACAGCGCGCGCAGAAAATGACATCCGGCAACCTGTGGCGCCGCGACCCAATACCTCAGCAGGTTATTGGGTGGCGCCAGTGTTCATCTTATTCTAGTTACGCCCACACCGTGTCGCGCCCGCGGCTCTCTAGTGTTCCATCCGTACCTGTTTTTTTACGGCCGGGCCTGGTTGGGTTCCTTGGGATCTTAGACTGACGGGTAAGCTGAGACCTGCCGTGACTCCTTGTGACCAGACGCCCTTTGGTGTCCGCCTCTCGCGCCATTGCCTTCCTGCAGAATGTTAAGTCTTTGGGAACGCACCGCGCGACGACATACTTTATCTCCGGGAGGAGTTTTTCAGGTGATCCTTATTCCCGGCGGCCGTGGGGGGACCGCCTCAAGGACGAGGGCCGACGCGAGGAAACACGGCCATTACACACAACCTTTTTTTTCGTCTTCCTCCCTTAACTTTGGGACGAGAGTACTTTCCTCCTTTACTTCCCAAGCGCGGCGTGCCGGTAACGCCAGGCAATCGAGGTCATCCCGGGTCACGGGTGACGCTGACGGGCGGAGTGCTGACGAAGAGGACCTAAATACCTGACATAGACTGTTCTTGACTGACGAGGAACAAAAATATGGGAATTTTGGTTAAACACGAATGGTAACAGAAAACTGGATAATATCTAACCCTACAAAAAGTTGAGGAATAAGAAATAAAAGAGAATAAGAATGGGAGGGGGAGGGGGGAGGGGGACGGGCACAAGGGGAAGACTGGGAGAGTGCAAGTCGGAAAGTCAGAAATGAGTGAAAATGACACAAGGAGAAGTAGAAAGCGAGAACATGAGAAAGCGTAAAAGGAAGAGGGAGGTTAAGGCGACAGAGGGAGGAGAAGAAAATGAAAACGAGAAATTGGATAGAGGAAAAACGGAAGATGAAACAAATGAAGAAGTATAAATGAAGGTGTGGCAAAGTTGGTAAGGCAGAAAATTGAAAAAACGTGTCTGGGTGAATGGATGAATGAGTGGGTGGGTGAGGCAGGGGTTTGGGTGGCAAGGGACCCTGAGAAATTATTCAAAACAAAATGGATAGAGTCAGGGAGAAGTGAAGACTAGGAGCACAGTGTGGAGGATGGACTAATAAAGATAGATAAATAGACAGATAGATAGATAGAGAGAGAGAGAGAGAGAGAGAGAGGGAGATAGAAAGACGAAAAGAGAGAAAGGGCAAGAAAGAAAGAAAAAAAATTAAAAGATAGGAAGATATTAAAAGAGAGAAAGAGATTAAAAGAGAGGAAGAGAGAAATAATGCTAAAACAAAATGAAGAAACCGTTAAAAAAAGACGAATAGATACCTCTCTAACGCAAAAGCCTTACCATACACAATCAGACACAATCACAACCACAATCACACACAATCAGAATGAGTTTTAAACGAAACACCAACCTTCTTGAGGCTTAACAGTTATCATAATCTATGTATTCTTTCACGTGCAGAGGTCTTACAATTCGGTTCAAGTAAGTATTACTAGTTCGTACTATCTATCTTTGTATCTTATTTGGCTTTTATCTTCACGTGAACACTTTTATTGCCGGTTTGACGACGTGACGAAAACCGAAATGTTTGGTTTGTTGCAGTGGTTGTTTCCAATCGTGTTTTAATGGTTGATGGTGTTGATATGAAGATCACGAGGTTGAATGCACATCGGTTCAACACGTTGCTTCATGTTTACGGGTCGTAGTACGTTAATTGAGTGAATGTATTAGTGAAGGAACTTACAAATAACCATAAAAGAAAGGCAAATCACAGATGAATGTTGATATAAACTAGAATGAAGAAAGATGAAAGAAGTCATATTTCCAGGTTATGAAAATGAGTAGGAATGAAAGGTAGGAGGGATAACCAAATAAGAAGGTAAGCAAGTAAGAAAGAAAGGGACGGGAAAAAAACAAGAGAAGGGGCAAATAAGGGGAAGCAAAGCAGAAATCGATGACGAAGGCATGGGGAAAATAAGAAAAATGAGAGAAATCAAGATGGAGAGGGAAATTGAAATAACATAGAAAAAAAACAGGTAACTCAAGAATAATCGTAAAGAAGAAAGTGATTAAATAAAAACAGAGAAAGAGAAAGAGACTAAGAAACAAAAAGGGAGAAGGAGGAGAAAGACATACGAAAAAGGAAAAGAGAGAAAATAAGAGAGAGAAAAAATCACAACAGGAGATTAGGACAGTCATCATCTTGATTGACTAGAGTTTTGAGTCATCGTCTTCCATCCATTGTCTGGTTTCGTTTTCGTGGAGAAAAGGTCGATGCTTTTCTTCATTGAGTTCGGGAGAGAGAGAGAGAGAGAGAGAGAGAGAGAGAGAGAGAGAGAGAGAGAGAGAGAGAGAGAGAGAGAGAGAGAGAGAGAGAGAGAGAGAGAGAAGAGAGAGAGAGAGAGAGCATCAAATAGACTGAAAAAGGGGAAAAATACCATTGGAAATTAGGATTGAAAGAAAGGTGTGTGTATATACATACATGCACATGTTTGTGCACATATACGTACATACATTAATACATGCATTCATACACACATACATTCACAAAGAACACACATTCACACACACATACACAAACACACTTACACACACATGCACACACGCACACACACAGAATCACACACACACATAATCACACACACACATACACATTCATACATAAACGCATGCACACACACACACACACACACAATCACTCACAAACACATACACATTCATACATAAACGCACGCACACACACACACACACACGCTAGTCCTGCATTTATAGTATATCCTAAAATATATACAGACGTTCACACTCACGTACTCATATCCTTTTAAACACACACACACACACACACACACACACACACACACATACACACACACACACACACACACACACACACATACACACACACACATACACACAGAATTGCGCGCGCCGAAAGGGGGTTAGTATACATCTCCATCGGCTAATCTCGAGGGCAGTCACTGGCACCGGGTCCCACTTAATGCCCTAATGATGAGACATAATGAAGAACTTAATTAAGGTGACTCCATCATTTCTTACTTGAATCTCCGACAGTCGTTAAGACTATAATGGGTTGTGAGAAGTGAAAAGGGTATCACTGTATGTAGAATGCTGTGTGAAGTGCCTACCGTGTGTGGTGGAAAGGGTATCACTTCATGTGGTATGAGGGAGCGGTGGAATGTAGAATATAGGGTAGAATATCTAATATGTGGCAGAGAGTGTGGCATCGCGTGTGTTATGGAAAGTAAGGGTTAGGGAAAACTATATAGTAACCGGCTTCTGGTATGCTATAGGGTTGTTACTATGAGGTAGAATATAATGAAAATTCGCTAGAAGCTGTGGCACTGCATAGGCTATGAAGGACGAGGATGATTAAAGAAAGAACTGTAGAAGCGACTATCATAGAGCAGACATGCCATCACATGGAAAAGAGCATTGTAATATTCATTAGCACGTGTTTCTGGACAAAGCATGACCATCAGTTATGAAAAAAAAACAACTAATATAGCTTTAGCATCCTACAACTACCCCGCTTTCACATCCATACGACTAGACACACCCAAGCCTTCACTCGCAACTAACAAACTAACAAACATCTCGACGAACGGAGCCATAATAACTCGGACGGTGACGACATTAAATACACGGCCGACGTCAACAATGGCCGCCGGGCTGCTCGCGTCTCTGCCGTGCCTGGGAGGTGATGGAATATACAATCTATTAATGAAGGAGACTTACTGTCGTGAACCTGGAATGTATTGATTGTCGATCATGTTATTTATTTTCCAGGTCGTAGGATGTTTGTCTCACGAGGCCTTTGTGTCCTGCTCTGATTTCCGTAATCAGAGGCAAAGCTATTTTGGGTTCGG
>NW_028234416.1:25911652-25921652 GCF_977035675.1 Penaeus japonicus | reverse complement strand
TTATAGATTTATCATCATCATTATTGTTTTCGTTATTATACTTTTATTTTTATTATCACCATTTCGTGATCATCATGATTGTTATCATTATTATCATGATTACCGTTATTATTTGTTGTTGTTATCATTATGATTATTTTATTCATTATTATTATTGTCATCGCTATTATCCATATTACTATCATTATCATCATTATCTATATTACCTTATTATCCTTATTATAATCAGCATTGTTATTTTCATCATTATCATTATTATCATCATACCCATCATCATTATCATTATCATCATTATCATTATTACTATTATAATCCTTATCATTATCATTATGACTTTTATTGTCATTACTGTTTTCCTTGCTGTTACTATTACCATTATAATCATTATGATTATCAGTATCATTTTGGTTACCATTATTATTATCATCTGTATTATCATTATCATTTTAATCATTATGAATATCATCATCAGTACCCTTTTTATTTTTTATTCATTATCATTATCATTTTCCGTTATCATCACTATTGTTGACAATAGTCTGTCAGCAGTAGTTTTAGAACCACGTTCAGCCTTATAACTGAACGTGATATTAGGTACACTAAGGTTTAAAAATGAACCTTAGACCTGGATTACATGAAGGGTTCAAACTCCTGTTTTGTTCATGTGCAGAATGAGGAACATCAACTTCATTAGGAAAGCGTTTTAGGATCTTTTTGTATGAAGAAAACGCATAATTCCAAGGATGGTATTGGCTAGTGTGCCATGGATGACCTTATCCCCTTTGATCCTGGATTACTTGAGACCTTGGGACCCTCCTGTGACCTGATCTGGATTCGATTCCTACTGTCGCTCCGTCCACGATCTATTTTGCGTTCTACCATCCATTTTCAGTTTAGTGTCTGGTGAGAAGGACAATACTACGGTTATACACACACACACACACACACACACACACACACACACATATATATATACATATATATATATATATATATATATATAGATAGTATATGTATATATATATAAATATATATTTATATATTCTATATAAAATATATTTAATATACACACACACTATATTTAATATATTATTATATATTTATATATATATATATATATTATATATATATTTATATTATACATATTATATATATATATATATATATCTACACACACACCACACACATATTTATAATTATATTTATATTAAATATAAATATATATTTATATATATATCTATATTTATATATACTATATATTATATTATATATATACACACACACACAAACACACACACAAACAGACACACAGACACACACACACACACACACATATATATATATGTATATATATATATATATATATATATATATATATATATATATATAAATATATATATATATATATATATATATACCCATAACGTGGTAAGAACAAAGACAACATAGAGGGCAATAAATGAAGGTGAAAAAGGGAAGAATAAAGAAGCTATTTAGTTATCAGTAGAAGAAGCAGTTGAAGAGTTGCAATAAAAGTAGTAGTTGTTACAAGTATATTAGCAGCTATTATAAGTATACTGATTAAAATCATAATGCAGTAATGAAATTAAATACGATTACAAAGTTGAGTATCATTTTTATATTACAAGTGTTGCTATGAACATGATGAACTCAAAATTAGAAATGATGGTAATAATGATATGCACAATACCATCAACCTTTAATCAGCTCTGGTGAATTCTTCAGGTTCCTCACTTCCAGCTTAAAGCTTACCAAATCCCCCATGTAAACAACTCCAGCGACTGTTGCTATTTGATATCAATTTCCCCGATTGACGGTTCCATGGAATTATGCCGTTTCGTCTAATTACGCTTATATGACGCACCCTCCCCCCAACCCCACCTCCCCCACCTCCCCGCGCTCTCTCAGCTGCAATCTAGATCCTATCACATTCTCCCCTTTGTCCCTATATTCTATCAATTTATCAAGATTATATATCTATCATCTATCACCTTCCTCCATTGGCCTCCCAGGAAAAAAAAAGAGTCGTGATTGGCTCAGAGAACCCCCCCCCCTCCCCATCTCTTCCCGTCTCCCCCTATACTCCGCACTGACCAATCAAAAGGCTGCAAATTCAGCTTTGAGGGATACTGCGTCATGTCGTAAGGTCTATTTGACAACAGCACCCGAGTAAGATATTCGCCCTAATGAACCCGCTAATGGAGTTGTATAATTGAAGACTCTTGAACGTCGTGGCAATGAGTGTCTGTGGCTGAGGCTGGTCTTTGCCAATGCGATGTCCATTAGCTTTGAGGGAAAGGGAGCGAGTAGTGGGACTTCTGATAAAAGAAGAAGGAAAAAATACGAAGACAAGGGAGGGAAAATGAAAACATTTCTTTCAATCGGATAATTTGACTAATTACGAAGACGGTGGGCGATTAATGGGTAACAATTAGTGGCAACTGCGGATTTTCATAGTTAGTAATTTGGATAAGGTCGAAGTGCCTTAGTCATCTGTCTTTCTTTCTGTTCCTCTCTCTCTTTCCTTCTGTTCGCGTCTCTTTCTGTCTGCTATACGCTCTCTTCTTAATTTTGTTTATCCTTTCTCTTTCTCTCTCATTACCAACTATCCTCTCACTCTCTCTTTCTCTCTCTCCCTCCCTCTCTCTCTCTCTCTCTCTCTCTCTCTCTCTCTCTCTCTCTCTCTCTCTCTCTCTCTCTCTCTCTCTCTCTCTCTCTCTCTCTCTCCCGTTTCCTCTACCCCCTTATCTCTCGTTCACTCTCTCTCTCACTCTCCATAAGAGCTCGGGTGATTAAGAAGAACTGAAAAATGTTCTCCTAATCCAGTAAACATTTTCATTTCGTTTGTAAACTTTCCATTTTAACGATTAGATGCATAATGCTGCCTCTAAATCGCCCCAAGTATGATATTCCTCATAATTACATATTCATAGTTATGCATAAAGGTGAATAATATAACTATGTTTTCTCCAACACCAGAAGTCACGTTAATACCTTCCACATAACCATAAAGAGTTAGATAAGAAAATTTTCCATCCCAGTTCCGGTTATATGACAGCTCTCTTTACCGACTTTATTATACTTAATATACCGTAAGTATTCCCTCCATCATCACACTGTGTTATTGTGATGATCCCTTCCATCCTGTGATGACCTCACACGCGGCAAAAATCTCACGTCATCACCTTTAGTGGCGGAAAAAAGCCCTCTCATGAACAACAAACTTTCGCGATACGATGGTGGACATTTTAGCTTCCTTGTTTCGAAATTTGCATATGTTGTCTGTATCGCCATCCAGGGGGCGCATTTACGGTCACGCGCGCTGAATTAAGAGCGCGCCACAACGCGACTGATAATCTACAGGACGTATTCTTCCCCGAAAGACTTTGCGAGGCAGAAGTTCCCGAGGTTGTTTTCTTAAGCCTCTGTTCATCTTATGGTTCCTGCTGGATTTAACGTTCCCTGTGCCTTGCTCGGTCTGTGGGGGAGTTATTCTCACAAGTAGATCTGTGCATGGGAATATTGTGATATGTACACACACACACACACACACATACACACACAGACACATACACATACACACACACACACACACACACACATATGTACATACACTCACACCATGTACACAAATAACACACACACACTTGATTTACAAAAACACACCATACTCATAAAAAACATATATAGAAATGACTGATTTTTGGGGGTTTTTTTTTTTGTTTTGGTGTGTGTTTTGTCTGTTTTTTTGTGTGATTTGTTGTAGTTTTTTTAGATTTGTATATATATAATACTGTATATAGATTATATAGAGATGAGAATATTTGATTTTTGATATATATTTAGAGATATATTGATATATAAGTATATAATAACATACAGCGTCAGCCGTTATCATTCCACTGCACATTAGGGCGTTTCCATCAAGCCATCGTGTCTTCTGTTGTCCATGTTCTCTGATCACGGTCGCCCTTGGGCCTTGTGTCCATGTACTTCCCCAGTCTGTTTTTTCTTTGACCACCTGTGTGTCCTGTCTCCGAGAATGTATATGATCTGCCCACTGCCATTTTTTCTTTTTAATGCTCTTATCAGTCTTACCCGATACTAGGTTATATGTATGAATGTTCCATATATCTCTTTTTTCCTGCATCTTGAAGCTAATTCCCTAGCATGACCTTCCTATTCCTCATTGAGCAGTACTAAGTTCCCTCTCAAGTACGTGGTCGTAGTCCGTTTCGGATCATATTGTATGAGACGGGAGGGCACATTGGGTAAAATCCTTTTTTCTTGAGCTTTATGGCAGACGACCTCTAAAATGATTACTTTGTGTCCTGAAAGGCACTCCATTCAGCATTCCAACGGACCCGAGCGCGATTGACTCGGCATCGCAGGATTACGCTCATGAGTACCCGTAGTACACTATACGTCAACTGGGCCAGTTGAACATGGCTTAGTCCTTTTTCTTGTTCATGTGAAGCCAATCTTCAGAACATTCCCGATCAAATTTCGTGGTATGTGTGTGTAATGCAGCCTGCCGATCGCCGAAAGACAATGCATCTCAAATCGGTAGATTGCGTAAGTGCTCATTCCCTATGTGAATCCCTTGGTCTTCCATCTAACTTCTGGATAGACTCCTCTTAGCAAGCTGTAAGCAGCGTTTGCGAATATCGCTCGCCTGACACTTTTTTTTATGATATTGTTGGCTTTTCTGCTGATTTGAAGTGTCGCGCACCTTCCTAGATAATCCTCTAATACTACAAAGCATTTCCTCTCCTCCTAGTTAACAATAGCTTCCAGAACTCAATATCGGTACCGAAGCGAATGCCTTTTTCGTAATCTACAATCAATACACAAGCTTCCTATATACGTGGGCCTTTTCTTTCTCTTATTTGTGATAGGGTTAAGAGTCTGTATGTAGAATCCGCTGCAACCCGCCTGTGCCCTGTTGTTTGAATCTATTTTCGGTGATACGCTTATGATTTGTTGTGGACTTTTTTAATGCACTGAAGAGGCTTATAATCGTATTTTCTTTAAGTCTTTTGTATCCCCCTTTTTGCGTATTAAAATTATTATAGCGGTTTTTCAAGATTTCGGGGTTTTACCGTCGTTTACACATTTGTTAAAATGATTGGCTAGTTTCACTACCGCAATCTCTCCTGATATACACTAATGCCATCTTTTCCTGGTGTTTTTCTTATTTTCATGCCTTTTAATGCCCTTTTTATTTCCTCTACCGTAAAGTTTGCCTCCGTTCGTGGTTGATCGTTTGAGTGGTTTAAGTCGCAATAGAAATCTTATGCTACTTTGATAATTTCATTTTTATTGTATGTCACCTCTCTATTGGGTTTCTTAACTGCATATAATTGTTTTTTTTCCCTATCCTGAGCCTCCTCTTTGTTGTCTTAAGAGCAAAGCTTCATTTATTTTTCATATGTTAAATTTGAGCACATCTTCTTTCTTCTTGTTTATCGTCTTAGCTCTGCTGATTCTATTTTGTCTCTGAGTGATGTTATTTTCATGTCCTTCCGCTGTTTCATAAGCTTTTTTGTTTCTACTGAAAGCTTACTAAACTTATTTATATATATATATATATATATATATATATATATATAGTATATTTAATATATATATATGTGTGTGTGTGTGTGTGTGTAGTGCGTGGTGTGTGTGTGTGTGTGTGTGTGCTGTGTGTGTGATGTGTGTGTGTGTGTGTGTGTGTGTGTGTGTACAGTGTGTGTGTGTGTGTATGCGATGTAATGATTAATGTATGTATGTATTTATGCATATGTATATATATATATATATATATATATATATATATATATATAATTCCATTTCTATGATATAGCAACTTTGATAACGAAAGTTATTTCAAATGGCTTATTCCTCTTCCTTCAGATAAGATTATAAGAGGGACAAAAAAGGATAAAAAACAAATGATGAAATAAGAACATTAAAGAAAACAAAACAACAACAACTAAAGGTGAAGCTAAAACAGATGAGACAAAATACATAAACGATAAAACAAAATAGATAAAAAGAAAATAGATTTAACTGATTTAGAAAATTAGAATTAAAACGAAAATATAAGAATAAAAATAGATGAAAAATACGAGACAAAATAGATAAGAAAAAAAGAAGGAGAAAAACAAAATGTCTAAAGGTGAGGCGCCTATTTGTGTCCATCAGAGCAACAGCAATATTGCAGCATATTCAAAACGCAAATCAGTTGCACACGGATGACAGACTCTGCAATCGCTGGCCTATAATCCACTGAGCCTATGTTGGTCATATCCAACTATCAACATTTGCGCATGGCTGAAAGATCCCCTCTCTCTCTCTCTCTCTCTCTCTCTCTCTCTCTCTCTCTCTCTCTCTCTCTCTCTCTCTCTCTCTCTCTCTCTCTCTCTCTCTCTCTCTCTCTCTCTCTCTCTCTCTCTCTCTCTCTCTCTCTCTCTTTCTCTTTCTCTCTCTTTCTCTCTCTCTCTCTCTCTCTCTCTATCTATCTATCTATCTCATTCTGTTTCTCTCTCTCTCTCTCTCACACACACACACACTCTCTCTCTCTCTCTCAATCTCTATATCTCCTCTCTCTCTCTTTCTATCTATTTCCTCTCTCTCTCTCTCTCTCTCTCTTTCTCTCTCTCTCTCTTTCTCTCTCTACCTACCTACCTATCTATCTATCTCTCTTTCCTTCTCTCATTCTATCTCTCTCTCCCGTTCTTTCGATTTTCACTCTCATTCACCCACTCGGACTCCCGCTCTCCCATACAACTTCAAAACAACAACAAGCTAAGCATTTTTTTTCCTTTTTTTTTCTCTTTCCTCATTTTTCCAGTAGCATTCCCAGGTGGTGACGAAACCCAGTTCGCACACGGAGAGACGACGGGCCTCGGAATAGAGGGCTGGATCCTGGAAATAAATGGGTTTTGGGGCGGATGTAAGTAAAATCGCCGTCACTTTTGAGTGAGGAGATGTCTGCGCCCGGAAGGAGGAGGAGGAGGAGGAGGAGGAGGAAAGGAGGTGGAGGAGGAGAAAGAGGAGGTGGTGGAGGTGGTGGAGGTGGAGGGAGGTGGTGATGGAGGTGGAGGTTGAATGGATGGGAAGGGGGAGGTGGATGGGGGAGAGGTGGGGAGGGAGCAGAGGATAGGAGGGGGATGAAGAAGAGGAAGAGAAGGAGGAGGTGGAGTGTGGAGATGATAAGCCAAAGAAAAGGAGGTGAGTAAGCAAAAGAAGATAATATGAAAGATAAGGATAACGAGTGAATGATGAGGAGGATAGAGAGGAGATAAAATAAGTATGAGGATACATAATATGAAGGATGGAGATAGAGAGAGAAAGAGTACACACACAAATACACACACAAGGACACAAACACGCCAATAACAAAGAACAGAGAAAGGAAAATAAATTTGGAAGAGTAACGAGAATTATTCAACTAAGTCATGTCTGCTTTCAGGAAGAGCACAATCGATCCCTTACGCAACATGTGTGCTTGCATCGGAGTGGTGTTCTAGATATTCATATTTCGAAACATTCTAAGATATGATTCGCGTTGTTTTTTTTTTTTTTTTTTTTTTTTTTTTTTTTGTTTTTTTTTTTTTTTGTTTGTGTGTTGTGAGTTTGTGTGAGTTTTGTGTGGTTCTGTTGTGTTCGTTGAAGTACAGATTTCGCGATTCGTTTTTTCAGGCAACTGACGCGATTCACAGCATCGTTTTTTTTTTTTTATTACACTGAGAAAAATCAATCTGATCTTTCGGCCACTGATGATTCAAACGGATTCTATGAAACAGCTGATAAAATCCGCGTGATACGTGATTCGGTGCAACTGAACGGTGTCGAAGAGATTATTTTTCATGCAACTGATAAGGGATCCGATATAATTCGTGTAGGTGCAACTGATTGGGGATTTAGCATTGTTTTTTTTTGGGCAATTTGGAGACAGTTAGGCAATTAGGCGCATGAAATGACATATAAATTCATTCTGTAGAAAAAATGATTTACTAGTTCTAGAACGAAAACAACAATGCATCTACAAATATACAAATATATTTATCGTTATCTACAAATCTATTAACTTACCTACACGAAGATAAAAACAACAATCCAGAATGAAAAGCAATCTATTTACAAAAGAATAGCCTAGAAAAAAAAAATATATTTTTTTTCCTGCAACCTCGTCTCTAGCTAGAATCTAGAAAAAAAGGGTTTCATTTTATAGAATCTCAAAGTTTATTTTTTCCATCACGAGAATAGCCTTTCGTAAAAATCATTTCCCATCCTTACAGATTATCCGCCATACGTACAGACCAATCGCCATACGTACAGACCAATCGCCATACGTACAGACCAATCGCCATACGTACAGACCAATCGCCATACACACAGACCAATCGCCATATGCACACACCAATCGCCATACACACAGACCAATCGCCATACGTACAGACCAATCGCCATACGTACAGACCAATCGCCATACGTACAGACCAATCGCCATACGCACAGACCATTCGCCATATGCACAGACCAATCGCCATACGTACAGACCAATCGCCATACATACAGACCAATCGCCATACGTACAGACCATTCGCCATATGCACAGACCATCGCCCTACAACAGACCTAGTCCCATACTTATAATCAGACCAATCGCCATACGTACAGACCAATCGCCATACGTACAGACCAATCGCCATACGTACAGACCAATCGCCATACGCACAGACCAATCGCCATACGTACAGACCAATCGCCATACGTACAGACCAATCGCCATACGTACAGACCAATCGCCATACGTACAGACCAATCGCCATACGTACAGACCAATCGCCATACGTACAGACCAATCGCCATACGTACAGACCAATCGCCATACGTACAGACCAATCGCCATACGTACAGACCAATCGCCATACGTACAGACCAATCGCCATACGTACAGACCAATCGCCATACATAATATGAAGATAAGGATACGAGTGGAATGATGATGATGATAATGATGAGGAAGATAAAGATGAGTACGAGGATGACGATTAGGATGATGACGATGATGGAGAAAGAGGAGGAGGAAGAGGAGTACACACACGAATACACACACAAGGACACAAACACGCCAATAAAAAAAGAACAGAGAAAGGAAAAGAAGAGTAACGAGAATTATTCAACTAAGTCATGTCTGCTTTTAGGAAGAGCACAATCGATCCCTTACGCAACATGTGTGCTTGCATCGGAGTGGTGTTCTAGATATTCATATTTCGAAACATTCTAAGATATGATTCGCGTTGTTTTTTTTTTTTTTTTTTTTTTTTTTTTTTTCTTTTTTTTTTTGTGTGTATGTGTGTGTGTGTATGTGTGTGTGTGTGCGTGTAAGTGACAGGGGATTCGGTGATTCGTTTTCGTGCAACTGACGCGGATTCAAAGCGATTCGTTTTTTTTTTATACAATGTAGACAATCAGATCTGATTCGTTGTGTGACATCAGAGCCAAAGGGCCATAGATAAAAAAAGGACAAACGGCGTATAAAAGGCGGAAGGTAGTTATTTAATGGTCAAATACAACCCTAACATCAGCAGAAAAAAGTAGACACAGAGGGTAAAAAAAATGTTCACATAATTATAAAAGGGATTTAACAATCAAATGCAGCATTGGGGGAGTATCCCAGAGAACTATCCACAAAAAATACAGACTGGGTATGCAAGACACAAAAAACATACAATTTTTTGCGCTACCACACCAATGCAACAATAGCGAACGGCAATATATAACCAGGTCCAAGTGCCATAACGAATCAGGAGAAGCGCGGCACCGATAAAAGAGGGGGAGGCGGTGCGGGTGAGCGGGACACGCTATGGTGGGAAGGGTTGGAGACGGTGGAGGGAGCGATTAGGGAGAAAGGAGGGGGCTGAAGGGGGAGCAGGTCGCCAGGCCGTGCCAGTTAGAGGGGCAGTTAGGAGTAACGGTTGGGGGG
>NW_028234416.1:25894152-25899152 GCF_977035675.1 Penaeus japonicus | reverse complement strand
CGGATGAAAGAGGGAAAGGAAAAAAGGTGAAGAAAGATCAAAAGAAAGATGCAAAACGGTAAAGAGGAAAGAATAGAAGAGAAGGAAAAAATGAATAGAGTCTGAAGAAGGGGGAAAAAAAAAGGGGGGGGGGAGGAGTTTGAATCATCATTGAAAAACAGAAATTATAAGAGGCGAAGCTCGAGTAAATGAAAGGAAAGAGAATCCAGGAATAAAAGAAGAAGAAAGAGAAGGCAGAGTAAAGGAACAACTTAAAGAAGAAGTTGGCATAAGAAGGGCTTAAAGGAGAGAGAGAGAAAAAAGAAGGAAAAAGAAGCTGAAGACTAAATGTATGTGTGTGTGTGTGTGTGTGTGTGTATTTGTGTGTATGTATGTGTGTGTGTGTATGTGTGTATGTGTGAGTAAGTACTATATATTTGTATATGTATATTCGTATGCATGTGCGTGTGTGCGTGCGGCCCAGGATACAAGGACGGGTCAGACAGGTTTGGAAAAGGGATTTGAGAGGATTTGAAGGGATGTGGTTTGTGTGCTGAGGGAGCAGGGAGGGGGGATGGAGGCAGGGAGGACGGGGGAGGGAGGCCGGGAGGGAGGGAGGGACGGAGGGAGGGAGGGAGGCCGGGAGGGAGGGAGGGACGCTGGGAGGGAGGGAGGGAGACCGGGAGGGAGGGTCGAAGATGTGTGTAGAACTTGGGAAAAGGGAGACTGGGAAAATGTGTGTGTTAAAAAGGTGAATGAAGAAACCACTCAAAAGGGAAAGAGAAATAGAGAGAGAGAAAGAGAGAAAGAGAGAGAGAGGAAATGACAGAGAGAAATAGAAAGAGAGAGAGAGAGAGAGAGAGAGAGAGAGAGAGAGAGAGAGAGAGAGACAGACAGAGAAAGAGAGAGAAACAGACAGAGAAATAGAAAGACAGAAAGTGAAGAAAAATGAAAAGACCAAGAGAAAGAGAAGAAAGAGGGAAGGAAAGAGAAGAATAAGAAAAAGAAACAACAACAACAACAACAGTAAAATAGAATCTGTAGACATTTCTAAAAATTATAAAGACGTTAAATTATAATACCAAGAGGGGAGAGGGGTATGTGGGATTTAATGCTAGACTACGCGCAGTGGCAATCAGACAGAAATAAGATAAAGAGATAATGAGGGCAAATCCATTAGCCATTACAGCTGATTAGTACGAATCGATCGCAAAGAAGATATAGGGTGTAGGAATATTGGGAGGAGCGGCTGGGTGCTCAGGGCTTGGCAGATTTTGATGAATAGTGCAATCTTTTACCTGGATGTTGTGGTTGTATGTATGTCTCACACGCACACACACGCACACACACACACATACACACACATACACACACGCATATGTGTGAGTGTGTGTGTGTATGTGTGTGTGTGTGTGTTTATATGTGTGTGTGTGTTTATATGTGTGTGTGTGTGTGTGTGTGTTTATGCCTATATATATATATATATATATATATATATATATATATTATATATATATATATATATATATTATATATATATATTGTATATATATATATATGTATATATACACACACACACACACACACACACACACACACACACACACACACACACACACATACACATATATATATATATATATATATATATATATATATATATATATATATATATATACATATATGGATATATATATGAATATATATATATATATATATATATCTATATATATATATGTATGTATATATATATACGCATATGTGTGTATGTGTGTGTTCAAAACAATTTACAGCAACATACAGGTTGCAGAAAATGATGGATGATAGTGAACGAAAACATAATGAGGCCCCATAATGATAAGACGCGAGCCTATACAAGATAATGATTGTTACGGTAATAAAAAACAGTGCTGGTAAATTCTTGAATTATTTTAGATGTATAACCCTCATTTTTTATATATTCAAACTTTAAGATAAAATATTCTTACCAACATCTATAACTGATCCCAGTTTACATTCCTTGATCGTAAAGAGAATGCAAAGACACTGCCAATATGAATATCTTTTATTTTGGATTTATAAGTGCAGTTCTTTTACTATAAATGCATCTGTCTCTTTTAGAAAACCAAGAAAACTGCCGTAAACAATAATTTTATCTTTTAATAGAATTCTGGCACTGTTACTAGATTTCATTTCTGGTTTTCGATTATGGAAATTTGGTTTTGTCGATGTGTTTATTCATTCCGAGAGAACCCGTCAATTGCTTAAAAAAAAGAAAAAAAAAAAAAAAAAAATACGATTCTCCAAAACTCAGTGAGTACAGTTTCCAACCAGATCTATACTCTAGCTAATCAAATTTATGGAAGACATCGCAGAAAATCTTTACATGGCTTATGGTTTATGGCTTATATGCCGAATAATGCGATAAGGTACTCTAAAGTTTTCAAGAAGACGAGCACATTACAACAATTAGACCAGATCAGTTAAAGGAAAAGGCAAAATCACCCGAAACAAAACCGAATACTCTAAGAGAATATCTAATATCTTCCCAGACATAAAAAAAAAATCAATTTCTACACGTCAATCTCGCCAGCCATCTTCTTAAACTTGAAGAGATCTAAAGAGAATCTCACAGCCTCAAGAAGCAACCATCCACGGACTCAATTGCGATTCAATCTTTGCAACTGGCTCTCGGCTCGGCTTTCTGTGTAGTCAGGACTGTCTTGCTGTCTGTCAACACTTCAACCATAACTTTGCCAAAATTCTTGTCACCGTAACATTAATAGATGCACCACTTCGAAGACATTGCATATCGTTAACGGAATTTAAAATCATGAAATTGAAGAATCTACAGAAGTGGCTATCTTTGACGATAAATCACTATTCATTAATGAACATCTTTCGGAAACTATTCATATTACCAACATCACAAGCAGATGAATCAGAATCAACGTTAATTAAGCGGGAACAAAAAGCATCTTAAATTGCTCTCAAATATGCTAAAAAATATTTAGCTTTTACCTTTGATAATCGGTTATACTTCCCTGTGTCACCATGAAAATATATGATTATCTAATTGCTAAGACGACTTTCAACTCATCTTCCACAAAAAAATCATAGAAAACTCATTCTATTGTTTAGACGAGTGGAACTATTCTTATAACATCTTAATGACCCAACACCTTAGCAAATTTACCTTTCTTGACACGCTGATCTTCGAAGAAAAAAAAACACCTATGAATTCCTGTTTACAGAAAACCCACTGAATGAATTATTCGTACATAAGATTCACAACATTACCACGCTACTCAACCAAACATAAAAAAAAAAAAAAAAAAAAATATATATATTTATATATATATATATATATATATATATATATATATATATATATATATATGTATTATATATATATATATATATATATGTATTATATATATATATATATATATGTATATATATATATATATATATATACATATATATATATATATATATATATAATATATATATATATATATATATATATATATACATATATATATATATATATATATATATATATATATATAAACGTGCATACGTCGATGGCAAAACAGCATCTATCCTCCCCCCCCCTCCCTCCCTCCTATTCTATTCGCCATCACGTCCCAGCGTCTTGAGGATAGAACGCCATCATCTTCGGGACCTCTAGCGTCGCATCTGCCTTCCCTCGGCCGAAGGAGCGACGCAAAGGAGAAGCCTTAAAACCCGATCCACAACAAAGTTACGTGAACGGCTCGCACATTAGGGTCATTGATCAGGCTAAGCGAAGCATCTGTTCCGAGGGCTACTGACGGGCGGGGGTAGGGGTGAGGGGTTGGGGAGGGGAGGGGGGGAAGGCTGGAGGAAGAGGGATGGGAGAGGGGCGGGGGTTGGGGTGAGGGGTTGGGGAAGGGAGGGGGGGAAGGTTGGAGGAAGAGGGATGGGAGAGGGGCTGGGGGATGGGAGGGGAGGGGAGGTTGGAGGAAGAGGAATAGGAGAGGTGAGGGGAGGAGGAAGCGTAAGAGGGTAAGGGCGTAAGTGGAAGGGATACCGCAAAAGGAAAGGGAAAGGGACGGGGTTGGGGAAGGGGTGACTGGGTAAGGGGGAAGGAGAGGAGAGGAAGGGGGGGGGGTAGGGTAATGGGGAAAGGGAATGAGGTAGGATTCAGGGTAAGAGTAAACGGGTTCAATGGTGTTAAGGGTAAGAGGGAAAGAGCTAAAAAAAGAGAGGGTAAGTAGTAAAGGATGGAGATAGAGGAGAGGGAGAGGGGTGAAGGGAGTATAGCCGAGGAAGTAAAAAGGAAGAAAAACAGTGGGAGTGTGCAGGATAGGGGGAGGGGGAAGGGAAGGGGGAAGGAGGGGGAGTCACGTGCATAACTCAACAAAAGGCAAACGAGCAAAAAGAAATTTCCCTTTGCCTTTGTTCGACGCCATTAAAATCATGATGCCCTTGAGAATTGATCGCTGTCTTGTTGCCTCCTTACAATACCTTTTCAACCCCCTCCCCCCACCCCCTTATTTCCTTCGTTTTATTTTTATTCACCTGATTTTGATATTGATTTTATCATTATTGTTATTATTATTATTATTATTATTATTATTATTATTATTATTATTATTATTATTATCATCATTATTATTATCATCATCATTATTTTTATTTTATTTTATTTATTTATTTTTTTTTTGCTTGCTTGCTTGCTTGTCGGTGTCCTTTGATGATGACACAAAAATACGGAAAGCGAATGGGAAGAGAGGGCTTTGTCATGAGTCAGGGGCGCTGTTATGTTCCGGTACGTTTGTCATGAGGAAGGAACTGTCATGCGACCATGCGTAGAGAGTAGTGTTTCATGTAGAGGAAGGACACGACCCTGGTTGAAGCCGTGGGTGTATTTCTTTGAATTTATGGCATTCACGATCTTACATGGTGAATTGTGTCGCTTCGGAGCTTTGTTCAGGCTTTTGTTGCTTTGTTGCATACGCATACGATGATATTCA
>NW_028234416.1:25879152-25884152 GCF_977035675.1 Penaeus japonicus | reverse complement strand
GCAGCAATGAACCAGAAATTCAAGTCCCAAATCAGGTTACCGAGGTTATATCTATACGAGAAAGACAGTAGAATGCAGAAATGCATTTAATATAGAAATACAAATTTCTATATTACTACATTCTTCCATCTTTCTCATATATATATATATATATATATATATATATATATATATATATATATATATATATATATATATAATATTCACACACACATATGTGTATACACACACACACACACACACACACACATACGCATATGCATACAAACATACAAACACTCATGTATGTATATATGAGTGCATATGTGAGTGTACCCGCCCCTGTGTGACGAAGATCTGTATCTCTCTGCCCTTGTAAATGAACTCATCCCCGACCGAAGCACACGTCCAGGATTCATCGATAGGATGTTTACAGTGCCTTTGGATCGGCTAGTGTGTAGTGTGTTTCTTTATATAGACTCACCTCTTAAGAGAGCGGCCGAACACAAGCCAAATGGCCCGTTTTCGGGGTAATGGCGAACGAAGTTAGAGCTGCATTCGCTTTGATCATTCTGTTGCACTGTGCAACAAGGATTTCCTTTCTGCTATGCCATTTGGTGATATATGTATATGTATATGTATATATATATTTGTATATATATATTTATATATATATACATATATACATGTATATATATACATATATAAACATATATATGTATATATATATATACATATATATATACATACATATATATACATACATACATATATATATATATATATATATATATATATATATATATATATATTTATATGTGTGTGTGTGTGTGTGGTGTGTGTGTGTGTGTGTGTAATATATATATATATATAGATATATATATATATATTTTAATATATGATATATACACCCAGTATACAAATGTATATTATATATTATTATATATAAATATATATATACACAATTTCAAGTGAGTATGTATAATATAAATATAAAAAAATATATATTTAAATTTTAAATATATATATATATATAAATAAATAAGTGTGTGTGTGTTGTTGTAATTTGTGTGTCTACATACATCTAAATATAAATATAGGAAAAATTATACAATCATACATACCATACACATAACATATTTATTAAAATATAAATATGATATAAAATATATATATAATGGTATAAATACATAAAATACACACATATATATATTTTTATAAATATAGATATATATAAATAAATATAAATATATAAACAATTTTACAATACAAACTACTATTACATATTACATTATACAAAAAATACAAAAAAAAAACCAACACTTCTTACCTATATTTACAGATTTCAATACATGATGTAACATCTGAGCTCTAAATGCTTATAATAAGAGGAAAAGATGTCTTTAAATAAGCAAAACACAATATCCTCCTAAATTTATTATTTATCATCATGTAAATGCATTGTAATAGTATAAACCATAACAACTTTGGTTGTGGTTGTTGCCATCCTACTTAATAATTGGCATTTGTAACTATCTATAAATACACCATAAAAAAACCAAAATAACCATCCACTTTATTAAAAAAAAAAAAAACCAATCACTCACCGATACATGTACAACAAACAATCACCCAACACACTAAAAAAGCAAAATCACCAGCGAGCCTAATATTTGCCTTAGGCACTGGTTTGGCACAGTACTCAGTCTCCTCCTGTTATCTATAGTTGGATTCTTTCTGTTCTCTTTTTGGCATGTTGGTATTTCCATACTAGAGTCTGGGGGGAAAGATGGGGGGGGGGGTCGGGTTTGGGGGGGGGGAGGGGGGTTGGGGGGGGGGGGTGGGGCAGTTTCCGCGTCTACCTGAAATTCTTACTTTATCTGAAGAAAAATAAGATTGTATTTTAACTTAACCTTTCTCTTCTCTCATCATCCCTTCCCTCCCTTTCTTCCACTTTTTTCCTTTCCTTTCCTTCCTTTTTCTTTCCTCCAATTAGAAGATTACCCAGTGCTATCATCCCACTTCTATGTCTAAGGGAACGAAAATAGATTGCTTTTTTTTTCAATTTTTTTTAAACTAAACATATATATATATATATATATATATATATATATATATATATTGTTGATATATGTATATATATAAATATATATAGATATATATATATATATCTTGTTGAATATGAATATATTATATATATATATAGTTGTTGATAAATGTATATATAATATATATATATATATAATATATATATATTTATATATATTGTCTATGTCGAGGTGGAAGCTAATTGAATGGTGGTATAAACGTAAACAAAATAATCCGACCGGACCAGGGTTTTCATCATTAATAATCATCATACGAGGTCAGTGTGAAGAGCGGATAACATGACCTTAGAGGTTCATTCCCCAAAGACTTTCTCGTCTCCCTTTTCCTTTTTCTTTTCTCCCTCTCTTTTCTTTCTTTTCTCTTTTTCCCCTTTTCTTTTCTCCTCATTTCCTCCCTTTTTTCCGCTTCCCTTTTCCTTTCCCCCTCCTTTCACGCCTCACTTTCCCACACAAAGACGAGACTAATGAAAAACACTGGGTTTGCTTACCTTGTTGAATTATCATCAATGACTTGGATAGTAAATAGTAGTAATGGTTATGAAGATAATTGCAATGATATTGATAATAACTATAATGTTGACGATAATAGCAAAAGAGGTAGAAATAGTAATAATGGTGATGATCGCAGTAGTGATAGTAATAGTAATGATGAAGGTGATAGCATATATACATATATATATATACATATATATGTATGTATATATACATATATACATATATATATACACATGTATATATATACATATATATTGCTGTCACTACCACTGCTGCTATCACCATCATCATTACTATTACTAGCACTACTGCGATCATCACCATTATTAGTATTACTACCACTATTTCTATTATCGTCAATATTATAGTTATTACCAATATCATTGCAATTATCTTCATAACTATTACTACTATTTACTATTTAAGTTATTAGTAATAATTAATAACTTGAATATATTTATATGTATATATATATATATATATATATATATATATATATATATACATACACATATATATGCATATATATGCGCAGACACACACAGATAAATAGTTATTATAGATTAGTTTACTTCTCTGTTTACCACCCTAAATACAATTATGATTATAAAGAGACCGCATCAATATTTATGAACAAATTACCATGGTAGATAAATTTTTAAATTTACCAGTGGTTGGATCCATAAAATCATGAAACAAAATATGCTTTCTAGGAAATGAATTCACATAGAAATGATTTTACACAGAAGAAATCTTTATCAAACGTTTTCTTGAAACATGGAAATCTCGCTGCTGGATCAGGCTTTGTTTACATGTCACGGGATTGGTCAAAGGAGCCCAAAGACTCATGTAAGGCGCTCGCTGATTGGCGGAAACGATCTACCTGAGTTACTACCAAACTACGGTGGCAAAGTCGATTTACCCTTACCAGGCGACTTGCTATCGCTTTGTAAATCTCACTAGTAAACGTGTTGATAACTGACCGCTGGTAAATGCCTTACAATCGTATGTTAATGAACCCAGCCCCTGGTTAACTGCAGAAATATGGGCAAGCTTTGATACATTGATGTGGAATCATAACATTGTTGCTAGCATTGAAATACAGATTAAGATAATAACATGATTGTATTCTCTAGTATATTAACTGTGAAAAGATATTTAGTTAATGGTTGTAATAGGATATCACATACAGAATTTCGGATGTAGCAAAAGTACATCTTCTAGTACAGTTGATGATATGAAGTAATTAAATAACTCTACATACCTCATGTTAGGTGGCCTGAAAGGCTGAGATATAATGATCAAGTGTTCGTTTATATTCTTCATTGCAAAGTCTGCATTTAGTTTCCTCTACATTGCATTCTGAACAGACCTGCCAATACTTTCTGTATCCAAGTCTGATTCTTGCAGTCACAATATGACATTGTCTTGTTCTTGTCTTATATGAGCCATAAATGAATCTCTCCTGCGAAAGCTGGTCAAAATGTTTTATGTTATAGCTTTCAGGTCTTTGAAGGTTTGTCTGCTCTATGTTATGTGTGAGATCCTAGCATATATATTTATATGTATATATATATATATATATATATATATATATATATATATATATACGTATATATATAAATATATATATAATATATATATATAATACATAAAACATACATACATACATACATATAATATATATTTAATATATATATATATATATTATATAATATAAATATACAATAAATATATATATGTATATAAAATATATTTATCTATATATACACACAGATCATCGCACACATTATTGTGTGTATGTATATAGATATATATATATATTATAATATAAAATATATATTATATATATACATACATATAAATATATATATATATATTTAAATATTATATACATACATATATATTAATTATATAATATATATATATATATATATATATATATATATAAATATATATATATATATATATATATATACAGAGATAGATAGAGAGAGAGACACACACACACACACACACACACACACATATATATATTTATATAGATATATACATATATGTATATACATATATGCATATTTGAATATATGTAAATGTATAAGTATATATTCATACACAACTGTAATATCATACACATATGTATATGCATTCGTATATCAAAGCTATCTCCGTACTATCTATCTATCTATCTATCTATTTATCTATCATCTGTATCTATATTTAATATATATATATATAATATATATATATATATAAAATATACATATACATATTTATATATATAATATATATATCTCTATATATCTATATATCTATCTATCTATCTATATCTCTATCTATCTATCTATCTATCTCTATCTATCTATTTATCTATCTATCTATCTATCTATCTATCTATCTATCTATCTATCTATCTAT
>NW_028234416.1:25859152-25864152 GCF_977035675.1 Penaeus japonicus | reverse complement strand
ACTTCCCTCTCTCTTTCTTTCTCTCTCTCTCTCTCTCTCTCTCTCTCTCTCTCTCTCTCTCTCTCTCTCTCTCTCTCTCTCTCTCTCTCTCTCTCTCTCTCTCTCTCTCCTCACTGTCACAGTCACGGTGCCTTCCCTCCACCAAAAAACCTCACCATTTTCTTGGAAAAATGAAGCAATCTCTCTTTTTGCATCAAATTCCGAGAAACTTTGGATCGCAGGTAATTTCAGCAAGTTAGTGCCTCTTGGGAAAAAGTACAGCCTGTATCTATGTTTCTGTCTGTCTCTCTGTCCCTACACACACACACACACACACACACACACACACACACACACACACACACACACACACACACACACACACACACACACACACACACACACACACACACACACACACACACACACACACACACACACACACACACACACACACACACACACACACACACACACACACACACACACACACACACACACACACACACACACACACACACACACACACACTGAAACTGAACCAGTGCCAAAAAGAAACTGAATACACATCATTATTCTCTAGGGAACATGACATTAAAGAAATAGACCAAATACCAAACGAAATAAGAATGAAAATAGAAGGAGGAGAAGAATGAAAATAGGAGAAGAAGAATGAAAATAGATGAAGAAGAATGAAAATAGAAGAAGAAGAATGAAAATAGAAGGAGAAGAAGAATGAAATAGAAGGAGAAGAAAAATGAAAATATAATAATAATAATAAGAAGAAGAATAGTAAAATCATATACAAGGAAGATATAAACCAAAAGCTTACATTAAAAAAAAAAAAAAAAAAATCATATTATCAATACTCTTAACCTAACATGCTAGAGAAGCGACGCCCTTGCATAAAGAGAGAGATGCAAGGAAGTCCAAAGGGCGTCTCACTCGGCGTCCCCCGCCACAGGTAATATAGATAATCCGCCTTAGAGGTCGCGGAAGTCCTTAAGAGAAAGAGGAGGTTAACAAAGACAAGAGAAAGGCGAGGGCGAAGGAGATAAGAGGGACGGAGGAAAGGGGAGGGAGGGAGGGAGGGAGGGAGGGAGGGAGGGAGGGGGAGATAGATAGATAGAGAGAAAAAGAAAGAGAGAGAGAGAGAGAGAGAGAGAGAGAGAGAGAGAGAGAGAGAGAGAGAGAGAGAGAGAGAGAGAGAGAGAGAGAGAGAGAGAGAGAGAGAGAGAGAGGGAGAGAGAGAGAGAGAGAGAGGGGAGAGAGAGAGAGAGAGGGAGAGAGAGAGGAGAGAGAGAGAGAGAGAGAGGAGAGAGAAGAGAGATGGAGAGAGGAGAGAGAGTACGATGAATGAGAGGAGGGAGAGGGGGAGAGAGAAAAAAAGGGAGAGAGAGAGAGGAGAGAGACGAGAGGAGAGAAAGGAGAGAGAGAGAGAGAGAGAGAGAGAGAGAGAGAGAGAGAGAGAGAGAGAGAGAGAGAGAGAGAGAGAGAGAGAGAGAGAGAGAGAGAGAGAGAGAGAGACAGAGAGGAGGGGGGAGGAGAAGAAGGGAATGGAGTAGAAGATGGAGGAGGGTATGTATGATGAATACGAGGGATGGAGTGGGCAGAGAAAGAAAGAGGAGAGGGAGAGGGAGAAGGAAATGTATGATGAATGCCAGGGAGAGACGGAGAGAGGGAGAGGGAGAGGGAGGAGGAGGAAGAAAAGGAGAGATGTGAAGGAAGGGGATGTGTGATAAATGCGAGAAAGGAAATGGAGAAAGAGAGACATTGGGATTGAGAGAGCGAGAGGGATGGGTGAGGGGGAGAGGGGGAGGGAAAGAGAGAGAGAGAGAGAGGGAGATAGTGACGGAAAAGAAGAAGATAGAAGCTGAGGGAAGGAGGTCGTTCCCACCCACTCCAAATAACCGCCACACATCTACTCACGTGGTCTCTGGCTGCGCTGATCTGGTGTTGACGGAGCCATCGTGGGTGTAGGCATATTCCCACACATTGAAAACGGGGTTGTTTTCCCGTGGACCTTCGCCCGGACCCATCTGCCCGCCCTCGCTTAGGAAGGGAAGGGCGGCGGCCAGTCCAACCACGCCCACCATGAGGTAAGCAAGACACGCCCGCGTCTTCATCTGCAAGGGTTTAAGAGGATCAGAAAATTGCCTTCGTTTGCAGTACGTTCGGGCGTTGCATGAAGATTATACTCTCGTGTGATAGCAACGCGCAAACATATGTATATACTTAAATATATACATATGTATATATATTCATATATACGAATTATAGATATGATAAATCTATCTATCCATCTATATATATATATATATATATATATATATATATATATATATATATATATATATAGATAGATAGATAGATATGTAAACATGCATAAAAAAAAATATATATATCTATCATACACACACACACACACACACACACACACACACACACACACACACACACACACACACACACATACATATATATATATACACACACACACTTATATATATGTATATATATATATATATATTATATATATATATATATATATATATATATATATATATATATATATATATATATATATATGGATGGAAAGAGGCCTACGTCCTGTAGTGGAATGGTACCGGCTGATGATGATGTAAACATATGTATGCATATATATATATGTGTGTGTGTGTGTGTGTGTGTGTGTGTGTGTGCACATGTGCATGAACTTGAACTAGGTAGGGCGAGAGAGGGCGGGGGCTGACAGCTTCAACCACGAGAGGGAAATGAGCAGTTTAACCGCAATGATATCTTTGAGGACTTAATTACGTCTTGAAGAAGGCGGCTCGCAGGGGCGGAGGGAGGCAGGGGAGTAGGGGGAGGGGGTAGGATAGAGAGTGGGAGAAGGAGAAGGAGAGGAAGAAGGAGAGAGGGAGAGGGAGAAGGAGAGAGGGAGAGGGAGAAGGAGAATGAGAGAGAGATGGGGGTGGAGGAAGGTAGAGAGGGAAAGAGGGAGGGAGAGAGGGAGAGAGGGTGGGGGAGAGGGAGAGAGTTAAGGAGGGAGGGAGGGAGGGAGAAAGAGAGAGAGGGATGGGGGGAGAGGGGGAGGGAGCCGGGGGATTACTCCTATGGCGAAGGAATGCTCTTAACCTCCGACCTTTGACCTTGTCCCCGTCGAGATTCTTTTCATACTTTATGCATTCGACCTCTCACCTGTCTCGTGACCTTTATTTAGCAGCATTAGTCTTAAGGATAGGAAGAACTGGCACCTTACCTCTGAAACGTCTTCTTTGGTTTAAAAGTAATGCTAAAATGATATCATGACTTTGTTGCACATCTGATGATCTGTGAATCTATCATCTGCCGATTTATATGTCATATGTTGATCTATCTACTGATTTATCGATCGGTCTATTATCTTTATACATTTACTATACGTCGATCTATCATTCATTATACATCTATCATCCTATGATCTAACTAAATGTTTGTTTATCTATCCATCTATTTCTCTTTCTATATATCTGTTAATCGATCGATTTATCTATCGGTATACACATATCAGTGATATTAATATACATACAAAAAAGTAAAAGAAGAAAAAGAAAAACAAACACAAACACACACACACACACACACACACACACACACACACACACACACACACACTCACACACACACACACACTCTTCACGACACAAACCAAACCAACTCACAACATCACGTCAAATACCCTTCGATCGAGCGTGTGAAGGCGTTCGAGGAGGGAGGGGAAAGAAGGGGAAAAAAGAGCGTATTTGGCCTCTTCATCTGGAATGAACTTCAAGTATCATCGGTAAACATGAGGCTCCTCTCTCTCTCTCTCTCTCTCCCCTCTCCCTTCTCCCTGTCACGACTCCCCTCTGTTCCTCTCCCTCTTTGTTTCTCCTCTTCCCCTCTTTTCCTTTGTTGCTACTGTTCTCCCCTCTCTGTCTCTCTCTCTCTCTCTCCTGTTTCTCGTGTTATTCTCTTTCCCCTCTCCCCTTCCCTCCTTGTTCCCTACCCTTTGTCTTCTATTCTCTCCTAGCCCTCCCTTCATCTCTCTCTCTCTCTCTCTCTCTCTCTCTCTCTCTCTCTCTCTCTCTCTCTCTCTCTCTCCTGCCTTCTCCCACCTCCTTCCCCTTCCCCCTCTTTCCCTCGAGGATATGTCACTCGAGAGCGACCCACTGTGCTGGTCCTTATGGTGGGTTGACATAAAGGTGATAATGCCTCGGCTCTTCGTCTAACACAGTGATGTTTACCCCACAACTAATTTCTCCACTTAACGCACCAACTCACCAGGAGTAAAGTAATTACGAAGGAGGGGGGTGATTGGCTGAATGATAAAGCAAAAGGTGCGAAAGGGGGGGAGGGAGAAGAGAGGGAGAATGATCTATGTAGTGGAGGAGGTGTGTATAGGTGAGGGAGGGGGAGGGAGGGAAAGGATGGAGGAAGGGGGAGAATGATGAGAGAGGGAAGGGGAAGGGGAAGGGGGAAAGGGGAGGAGGATGAGAGAGGGAAGGGGAAGGGGAAGGTGAAGGGAGGGGAAAGGGGGAGGGAGAGGGGTGGTAGACGCTGCTTTGATAGGTCTAGCAGGTGGGCCGAGTGAGTAGATGGACAAAGCAGGAATACAAGGGGACAAGATAAGTGCTAAGTATATGGGTAGATGGGGTAGATGGGTAATATGCATGGCGGATAAGCAGATAGGAGTAGTTTTTTGTAGTTTGTAGATATGAATGCAACATATGCTGCACTAGGCAATACAAAATGCAACAGACAACCATACAAAATGCAGTAGAGAACAATACAATATAAAGCAGCCAATACAATATTCAAAAAGCCATCAATACGAAAAACGCAACAGACAACAATTAAAATACAATAAACAATACAAAATACAATAGACGATAGTACAAAACAATAAAAGAACAAGCAACCAACACCCCAAAATACAGCAACCAACACCCCAAAATACGGTAGACAACCAACAGCCCAAAATACGGTAGACAACCAAC
>NW_028234416.1:25851652-25856652 GCF_977035675.1 Penaeus japonicus | reverse complement strand
TATACACACACATATACACACAAACACACACACACGTATTTAATCTAAAAAATACCTTTTCACTATAAATCTACTTGACCTGATACACAGCGTCCCCTTTTTCCCAAGACCAATTATTAAATGGCTGTCAGTCGGAGATCTTATGGACACTCCCTTTCTCTCTTGACAAGGTCCTGTAATATCCCTCGGGAGGAAAGCCTTGTCCTGCGGGAAAATACTTCGACAGGGAGGGAAGATAAGGGGGGATAGGGAGGGATGGGGAGGGGTAAGGAGAGATTGGGAGGGATAGGGAGGAATTGGGAGGGGTGGGGAGGGGTGGGGAGAGATAGGGAGGGATGAATGGAGAGAGAGGGTGTATGGGGAGGGATGCTGAGAGATGGCTATGTAGAGAAAGGAAGGGATTGGGAGGGATAATGAGGGAGGAATGGGGAGGGATGACCAAGAGAGGAGGGATCAGGTAGGAGGGATTGGGAGAGGAGGGACAGGGTGAGAAAAAGAGGAATAAAGTTAGATATAGATTATTACTGAAAAGTAGAGGAATGGAGGTTAAGAAAGAACGAAAGGAAGATAGGATAGAAAAAAAAACAAGGATAGTAATACACAAGAATAGTGGAAAAAGGACCTCTAGGCCTATGGGAGATCGAGGTTGGATAATCTCCCTTCTCCCCCAACCCCCTTACCTCCCCTCCCTTATCTCCCTATTTCTGTCGACAAAGTGGAAATAAACATTCCAACACAGGAGAGGAAAACCAGGAAAACGCTCCTGTTGCAAAAGAACGCCATGCAACATTTCCCAGGTACCGATGATGATTACAGGTAAGGAAGACTGAGTCAGGAGTCGCTTATGTCGGAGTCTGTTGGGAGTGGGAGGAGATGAGGAGGTAGGTGAGGTGGAAGAGGGGGGAGGGGGTGAAGAGAAGGAAATGGAGGATGAGAGGGAAGGATGAAGGAGGGGGAGAGAGGACGAAGTAGAGGAGGAGTAGGTGGAAGAAGAGGAGGAGGAGGAGGACGAGGGGGAGGGGGGGGGGAGGAGGAGGAGGAGTAGAAAGAGGAAGAGGAGAAAGAGGAGGAGAAGGAGGCGAAGGGAGGAAGAAGAGGAGGAGAAAGAAGAGTAGAATGAGGAAGTGGAGGAGGAGGACGACAACGAGGAAGAGAAGGAGCAAAAGGAAGAGGAGAAAAAGAGAGGAAGATGATGAAAAAAACAATATAGATATGTAAAAAAAACAACAACTAGATACTTAAGTTACTGCTCCTAAGATTCGACAGAAAAAAAAATAAATCAGAAAAAAAATATATATATATAAGAACTGAGAATACTCGAAAGAAAAGAACATAAAAAAGTGAATAATTCTCTCGCACTCTTCATTTCGTCAGGATAAAAGTGCTCTCTATGAGTAAGAGAAGAAAGGTAGATGCCCGAGGCGCGTAGCAAATATGCTGTATTTTAATACTTTTTTAAAGATTAAAAAACGAGAATTTCACATGTTTCATGACTGCATGACCCCTTTTCATATATTATCCATGTCCCAATATCATTCTATTGATTCACCATCAGTCGGATATTCCATTCTGTACGTGACATTTTATTTATCAACCTTTTTACGGGATCACTATTCAAGCTCAAGGCCTGAGGTGAGGATGGAAAAAATGGCGACTATTTTCATAGCCTCAGAATATGTCTCGCTCACCGAAAAGAATCACCAGAAAGGTAAATAGGTGGTAATGAAAAAGGGTATCAGTGGGAGAGAAATGAAGGAAGAGTGTGGTGGCAATGTGATTCTGGTAGATTCTTTCCGTGATTAGTTCCTTTTCTTCTTCTGATGAAGTTGATATTAATGACAATCATATAAATAACAATATTAAAAATGACAATAACAATAACAATTAAACACACAAATACAAACAATACCAACAAAATACAAAACAAAATCATAACAACACTAGCACCAATAGAGCTGAAGAATAACGGTCTCCCAAAACACCAATAAAACAGTTAAGTAATTCCCAGTCCTCTCTTCGCTACGGCAGACAAAGATAGCTTAAACTTGCTAAAACAAAGGGCTAAAAATAGCGAAATAAATTCCTTATCTGATTACCTTATAAAACGAATCTAAAGTTACGGAGTAAACAGAGATGAAGGAATAGCTAGTAAGACACTAACATTATTAGCCTGACCTACATTTTATCTTCCTAGACAAGGTACCCTGAGAGACGGCTAAATCGCTAAACGCTTAAAGCTAGCAACTAATGCCCGCCAAAGCTCGCTAAATCTAGCTACTTTGCGACTCTGAAAACTGAACATTTTCACATTTATCTGTGGTTATACAGTTAAGAAAAAAAATAAATATATCTAAGAGAAGAAAGTGGATAACTCTTTTTCTGACGGAAAGAAAATTACAAAGTTTATGAACCGGCGAAAGCATTGTAAAAGAGGGAAATGAAACTGACGTTATGGAGGTGATTGCAACACGTATGAATAACCACGAGATGAGTTTGTGTTTTTTTTTTCCCTTCTCTCTCTTCCCTTTTTTTGTGATAGGGGGAGGGGGGGGAGGGCGTATTTCGGTGAGCAATGCGGTTGTTTGTCAGCGTGTTAATTGGCTTAGTGAAGTTTTCAAAAAGTGTTTCTCCTCGGAAGTTTTGATGAAAGTCTTCGTGGCTGACTTTGGTGACTTCTTTTCTTTGTTGTGTTTTTTGTTGTTGTTGTTTTGTTTTATTCAGGATAATCTTAAGCCTCTCTTTGTATTTCTATTCTTTTTGTTAGAGATATATTTTTTAGACATCTATGTAGACATTTTTTTTTTGTACGTGTGTAGGGGGGAGGGGGGTGGGGTACGTGGGTATATGTGAGTGAGTGTATGAATATGCATCGCCCCTCCGTCTCCCTCCCCGTTCCCTCCTTCCCCCTCAATCTCTTCCTTCCTTCCTTCTTCCTCTGCCCTTTCCCACAATCTTTCTTCCTCCTCTATCCTCCCCTTCCCCACCTTACTCTTTATCCTCTACCCCGTTTACCCCCCCCCCTCACCCTTACCGCTGGTCTCTCCCCCCTAACTCCCCATTATAAATGTCATTTGTCTGTTGTGGCAACTTGTATCTCGGTTGTTTGCTAGTAATAGCAGGAAGAGGAGGAGGAGGAGGAGAATAATGAGGAGGAGGGGGAATAGGAATAGGAGGAGGAGAAATAGGAAGAGGGGAATGAGGAGGAAGAGGAGGAGGAGGAGAGAGAGAAGAGCGATAGGAAGTGGGAAAGATATTCAGGTATTCAAGCAAAGGGGAAAGGAGGGCGGTACTAAGCCCTGCGGAGATAGCATGCACAAAGGCACTCCTGATGATAAAATGCTTGTTCATGACTCATGCGAAAGGATAAATAAGAGAGAAAGAGCGAGAGAAAGAAAGAGAGAGAGGGAGAGAGAGAGAGAGAGAGAGAGAGAGAGAGAGAGAGAGAGAGAGAGAGAGAGAGAAAGAAAGAGAGAGAGGGAGAGAGAGAGAGAAGAGAAGAGATGAGGAGAGGGAAGAAGGAAGAGAGGGAGAGATACAGAGACAGCGAGGAGAGATAGATAGAAATAGAGAGATAGAGAGCGAGAAGGAGAGAGAGAGGAGATATAGAAAGAAAGAGAGAGGGCTAGAGAAGCAGACGTACAAAGCATAAAATCTACGCAACAGGAAAAAAAAGAAAAACGCGCCATAAAAACATCAAACACAAAATATCGAAGAGCAGTAAGTTTAGAGTCAGAGTTCTTGGTCATTTGGCCTTGGAGGGAATAAGGGGGGAGGGGGGGGGGGAGAGTCACGCACCAGCGCCTGCTTCTACTTCCCTCTTCCTCCCTCTCTTCTAGTCTTCTCTCCTCTACCTCACTTTCTTCTCTTCTTCCCCCCTCCCCTCCTCTGTACTCTCGTTTATTCTTATTTTCTTAGTTTTCCCTCCTTTTTCTACTCCTTTCCTTCGCTGTCTTATTTCCTTTTTTTTTCCTTTGCCTCGCTTTACTCTCCCTTTCGATTTATTTTCTCTCCTGTACCTCCCTTTCTTCTCATTTTCTTTCCTGCTCTATTCTCTTTATCTCTTCTCCCTTTTCCTTTCTTAACCTTTCCCTCCATTTCCTCCCTTTCTCCTCCTCTTCCTCTCTTTTCTCCACCTCCTCCTCCATCCTTTGTGGAATGATTGCAATGCCTTCTTCAATCCGCCATTACTTCCATGTTTCTATGATAATGCATGGAATTATTTTTTAATCTATCAATATATATCCTAAACATCCTTATTATTCACATTGGTTCTAAGAATTCTTCTTCATATATATCGTAAAATAAGATCGATCGTCTCATTAACTGAAAAAATAAATCCATACGTGAATGACCGAATTTTACAATCCGGGGAAGAATTGTACCGAAATGTGAATACATTCTAGCACGAATCTTTCTTAATACTTTCTTAACGCTCATTTAGACTTTCTTTCCCTTTTTTTTTCCTTCTTATTTCTTCCCCCTAGAGGTCTTAACCCTATTACAAGGCCGCTAATTGCTTTCCTCAAATGTGAATTCTTTTTTAAAAAGCTATCTCGATTCCTTTACGCGCTGTCTGCATTTCCTTCCCCACTTTTATTCATTGCCTCGAGTGGTATGCGAAACATAGAGAACGAGAGAGGCAGAAATGATGATGATGGTGGTGGTGATGATGATGATGATGATGGTGGTGATGATGATGATGATGATGATGGTGGTGGTGATGGTGGTGGTGATGATGATGATGGTGGTGGTGATGATGGTGGTGGTGATGATGATGATGGTGGTGGTGGTGATGATGGTGGTGATGATGGTGTGTGTGGCTATGGTGTCGGTGGTGATGGTTGTGATACTGATGATGGTAATGAAGATACATATGAAGAAAATGAAGTGAAGATGCATATGAATAAGAAGGATATGAAGACGATGATTATTAAAATAATCCAAGTTCAGAGGAATTGCGCTCATAAATTCGAAATATTCCACATAGTTGTCATCAAGCT
>NW_028234416.1:25836652-25841652 GCF_977035675.1 Penaeus japonicus | reverse complement strand
TGGAGGATTGGTTTTGTAATAATATGTTATTTCTTTATCATTTTTTTTAAGACTGCATTAACTTTTGGATCTGCATTAACTAAGTTGAGACTAGAGACTAGAGGATTAATAATCAAAAGGAAAAAATGACAAAAAAATTATATATTTAACGAAAGATGTGTATGTGCAGACACACACACACACACACACACACACATATATATATATATATACTTATACATATATATACAGATATACAGACATACAGACAGACAGACAGAAGACACACATACATTATATATATATATATATATATATATATATATATATATATATATATATATATATACCTATACATATATACATACACACATACACACACACACACACATATATATATATATATTTATTTATTTATACTTATATATATATGTATATTTATATAATATATACAAATATATACATATATATATTATTATATATAATATATACAAACATATATATATATATATATATATATATATATATAATATATATATATATAATATATATATTATATATATAAGAGAGAGAGAGAGAGACAGAGAGAGAAATATATATAGAGAGAAAGACAGAGAGGGGGGGGGGGAGAGAGAGAGAGAGAGAGAGAGAGAGAGAGAGAGAGAGAGAGAGAGAGAGAGAGAGAGAGAGAGAGAGAGAGAGAGAGAGAGAGAGAGAGAGAGAGAGAGAGAGAGAAAGAGAGAGAGAGAGAAGAAAGAGAGAGAGAGAAGAAAGAGAGAGAGAGAGAGAGAGAGAGAGAGAGAGAGAGAGAAGAGAGAGAGAGAGAGAGAGAGAGAGAGAAAGAAAGAGAGAGAGAGGAAGAAAGAGATAGGAAGAGAGAGAGAGAGAGAGGGAAAGATAGAATGAAAAAAAAAGAGAGACAGAGAGAGAGAAACAAGACCCCCTCCAACCGAGTTCCTGCCACCAGTTCAACAACAACCCCGTGTATGAACACATTTCGACTAACGACCCCACGACCTGATTCGCATCGCCGGAAGCAACGCATGAGTTCGCAGGTCGTGCAATTTGGCACTGGTATCAGGCGGGGGGAGAAGGGGGGGGGGGGTTCTTGTCTGTGTCTATGATCGTAAGGATGATTATGTAACGATGATGATGGTGATGATAATGATGATGATGATGTATTCAAATCTATTCCTCCCATAAACATACAACATCAAATCAAACATAATAAACAATCTACCAAAACCTTTATTAACATTTTCCAAAATTTCCCTCCCCCCTCCCCCCTCCCCCCCACCAACAAACTTTCATTTCCTCCAGCCTTCATATACAATGGTAAAAGCCACTATGAAAATATATACAAACACAAGGCTACATTACAAGGCACATAACAACACCAACAATGCCATTTTGCGCAGTTCATATTTCTTTTTTTCTTTTTTTCTTTTTTTTTAGTTCTGTGGGCGTTAGTGGGCGTTTCCCGTGCCACACAGCCGGGAAATAATATTAGGAAAGGGAAAGGGAGGGAGGGGGTGGTGGGGTAGGGGTTAGGGGTAAGGGGGAGGGAAGGGGGTAGGTTAGGGTGTGTCTAGAGACATGCATGAGTAAATGCGTGTGGGGGGGAGGGGTAAGGGGGGGGAAGGGGATGGTGGGTGGAGGGAAGGGGTGATGGGTGTGCAGAGGGGGGGGTAGATAGGGGTAAGGGAGAAGGAAGGCAAAGAGGAAAGGAAGGGAAAGAGGCAATGGGGTAAAGGGAGGAGGGCTGAAGAGGAAGAGGAGAGAGGGGAGGGGGTGAAGGGAGGGGAGCGACATTTTTTTTTTTTTTTTTTTTTTTTACGTTTCGTGTCACTGACCTCGAGTGCAACAAGCGCAGATCTGATTTTTACTTTTTGGGGAATCGCGATACTTTTTCATGTAAATGGGGAAATATGTATGCATGTACAATATTTTTCGGTTACAAGTTCACCCACAGTTATACATGAAGAATTAAATGCTATCACTGATGTGTTTTAACTGACACACATGCATAGTCAACACATACATACACAACTGCTCACAGACACACACACACACACACACACACACACACACGCACACACACACACACACACACATTTTCATTCATTCTCTCTCTCTCTCTCTCTCTCCTTCTCTTTCCCTTACTTAGACATTCACTCACTCTACTCCCTTCGTTTCTCCTCTTCCTCTCCTCACCTCTCCTCTCATATAATCACCAATGCATATCATACTTTGGGAGAGAGAGAAAAAAATCGATAAATGCTCCCACGCACAAAAGGATAATTAGAGCCAGTAACGGTTGAGGTGGAATTATCCTACGACCGGATGTAAACACAAGGCGGGGGACGATTTCAAACACATCCTACAGACCGCAATGTCGTGCTGTGCTATGCTGTGCTGTAGTGTTTTTCTTTTTTTTTCCATTGTTAGTTTCTTAGTTATTATTGATTTCTTATGGTATGATGATGTGTGGCGATGAACATCATCATAATAATGACAACATGTAATAACAGCAGTGATATCCTCAATGATGATGATATCATTATTAGCCATCAAGTCAATCCTTCCATCGTCATAATCATTATCATCATATTCTCTGTCGTTTCCATCATCAATTTACGTGTTTATTCAGCTGTTATCAGAACGCAGGGGAAAGTCAACAATAAATTGTTTATTTTTAGCGCTTGACGTTATGCAGTGCCTGAATTGCAAGACCTAATGCATAAACATTTATATATAAATGTACATGTGTTTGTTTGCGTGTGTTTGTTTGTGTGTGTGTGTGCATGTGTGAGAGAGGGAGAGAGAGAGGGAGGGAAAAAGGATTGAGGAGAGAGAGAGAGAGAGAGAGAGAGAGAGAGAGAGAGAGAGAGAGAGAGAGAGAGAGAGAGAGAGAGAGAGAGAGAGAGAGAGAGGGTTGGAGAGAAAGACAGAGACAGAAAGAGAGAGAGAGAAATAAAGAGAGAGAGAAAAAAAGGAGAGGGACAACACATACATCAAAGCGCCAACGAAAATGTTATCATTTTCTTTCATCTTTCCTTTTCAACTCAATCTATTCAGAATTCAGTGCATTCTCCCGGTGCGGCACTCGATCATAAATCCAGCAATATAAATCTTCGATAAAAAACAAGTAAGTGATTTACGGGCCACCTCCTCTCCGGGATTAACAATGCGCGTTGCCTTTATCTATTTATTTCACTTTATCTTTTTATTTCTTGAGGGAGGAGGTGGGGGTGCGAAAGGGGGAGGTAGAATAAATGAGAGAACTTAATAAACATCCTAAACCGATAATGCAAGCTCAATATTGATAACAAAAAGTTCAGTCACATACATTTGTAGGCAGATCGATACATACATTGATAATATATATATATATTATATATATATATATATATATATATATATATATATATGTATATATATGCATAATATATATATATATATATATATATATATAATATAATATATATATATATATTGTTATATAAATATGCATATATATACATATATATATATATATATATATATATATATATATATATATATATATATATATATATATATATATATATGCATACACACACACACACATACATATATATATATATAAGAGAGAGAGAGAGAGAGAGAGAGAGAGAGAGAGAGAGAGAGAGAGAGAGAGAGAGAGAGAGAGAGAGAGAGAGAGAGAGAGAGAGAGAGAGGGGGAGAGAGAGGGGGAGGGGGAGAGAGAGAGAGAGAGAGAGAGAGAGAGAGAGAGAGAGAGAGAGAGAGAGAGAGAGAGAGAGAGAGAGAGAGAGAGAGAGAGAAATATAAAAATAGATAAACACAATGATTGGCACATGAATAACAGGAAAGATATTGGCACAACTCACCTTTGCAAACAAATGTGTATCCTCTAGACACGCAAGAAGTTCAGCAAAAATGCTTCTTCGTCCCAGCACTTCTTGAGATCACGTCAGTCAAACACCACTTCAAATTCTTAAATAAATCCTGTCTTTTTTTTCTTTTCTTTTTTTGTCTTTCTCTCTCCCTTCCCGTCGATGTTCCTGCAACGACGGAGGATATAACAGTGGTCCTGTGGGTAAGGAACAGGCCCTAGGGAGGCCGCAACGTCACAGATGGGTGGGTGGGATGGGGGGAGGGGGACACACCCTGTTGTTCTTCTCAAGGTTATTTGAGAATCTATCTTTTTTTTCTTTCTTATACGATCACTGTCGACCACCTTACTGTCAAAGGGTTTGGGAGCGACTGAGGAATGCTATAAGACTTGGGTTGCTTAAATATAAGGAGGCGGGGTAGGGTGTGTTCCTGTGTTCCCGAATCTTGCCATTTGTTTGAATCAGCTGATTTCATTTCTTTTGCTTCTTTATTTCTATCCGATTAGGCTATTTATAGAACGGTTGATCATAGATTGTAATTACTTTGGCTCTATGAGCGCGATATGTTGATTAAAACGTGCAGTATAATAATTCTAATACGATTAATCTCTTTGCAGTACTCCTCTTTCATTGAGATAAAACGGACGATGCATTATGGCATTTTGTGTAACATTTTGGAGGATGATCACTCGAAAACTAGTAATCAACCACTGAACGGTCTTGACGTCATAATAACGTCACATTCATTCTATCCATCCGCCAATCATAATACTTCCTGACGATGACGCGCATGGAGCTCGCAGACAGCTAGCCAATCACGACGTCTCATTTTGGGGATGTCCCTGGTTTTTCCTGTAGGCTGTATACAAACGCGGCCAAGTTGCGCTTATATCTCCAGTATATGTGTTCTTTATACATTTTTTTTTCAGCAGTGGAATTTCACGTTTGTAAAATGTATGTTTTTCTAAAAATATTTTCCTAAACAATTTAGACAAACCTTTCCGAACCAATATGTCGATAGATTACGTGACCCGCATTCCCAACAACAACAATTTCAAAATAGAATGTGTCACTTCAGACTACCAACGAAAATAGCCCCAAAATGACAATATTTTGATGTGATGA
>NW_028234416.1:25806652-25814152 GCF_977035675.1 Penaeus japonicus | reverse complement strand
CCCCCTCTTCCCCTCTCGTCCCCTACCCCTCTTCCCCTCTCGTCCCCTCCCCCTCTTCCCCTCTCGTCCCCTACCCCTCTTCCCCTCTCGTCCCCTCCCCCTCTTCCCCTCTCGTCCCCTACCCCTCTTCCCCTCTCGTCCCCTCCCCCTCTTCCCCTCTCGTCCCCTCCCCCTCTCCCCCTTTCTCGTCCCCTTCCCCTCTCCCCCTTTCTCGTCCCCTTCCCCTCTCCCCCTTTCTCGTCCCCTTCCCCTCTCCCCCTCTCGTCCCCTCCCCCTCTTCCCCTCTCGTCCCCTCCCCCTCTTCCCCTCTCGTCCCCTCCCCCTCTTCCCCCTCTCGTCCCCTCCCCCTCTTCCCCTCTCGTCCCCTACCCCTCTTCCCCTCTCGTCCCCTACCCCTCTTCCCCCTCTCGTCCCCTCCCCCTCTACCCCCTCTCGTCCCCTCCCCCTCTTCCCCTCTCGTCCCCTCCCCCTCTTCCCCTCTCGTCCCCTCCCCCTCTTCCCCTCTCGTCCCCTCCCCCTCTTCCCCCTCTCGTCCCCTACCCCTCTTCCCCTCTCGTCCCCTCCCCCTCTTCCCCTCTCGTCCCCTCCCCCTCTTCCCCTCTCGTCCCCTCCCCCTCTTCCCCTCTCGTCCCCTACCCCTCTTCCCCTCTCGTCCCCTCCCCCTCTACCCCCTCTCGTCCCCTACCCCTTTACCCCCTCTCGTCCCCTTCCCCTCTTCCCCTCTCGTCCTCTACCCCTCTTCCCCTCTCGTCCCCTCCCCCTCTTCCCCTCTCGTCCCCTACCCCTCTTCCCCTCTCGTCCCCTCCCCCTCTTCCCCTCTCGTCCCCTCCCCTTTACCCCTCTCGTCCCCCTTCCCCTCTTCCCCCTCTCGTCCCCTACCCCTCTTCCCCTCTCGTCCCCTCCCCCTCTACCCCTCTCGTTCCCCTACCCTCTTCCCCTCCTTCCCCCTCCCCTCTCGTCCCCTCCCCCTCTTCCCCTCTCGTCCCCTACCCCTCTTCCCCTCTCGTCCCCTCCCCCTCTTCCCCCTCTCGTCCCCTACCCCCCTCTTCCCCTCTCGTCCCCTTCCCCTCTTCCCCTCTCGTCCCCTCCCCCTCTTCCCCTCTCGTCCCCTCCCCCTCTTCCCCTCTCGTCCCCTCCCCCTCTTCCCCTCTCGTCCCCTACCCCTCTTCCCCTCTCGTCCCCTCCCCCTCTACCCCCTCTCGTCCCCTCCCCCTCTTCCCCTCTCGTCCCCTCCCCCTCTTCCCCCTCTCCTCCCCTCCCCCTCTACCCCCTCTCGTCCCCTCCCCCTCTACCCCCTCTCGTCCCCTACCCCTCTACCCCCTCTCGTCCCCTACCCCTCTACCCCCTCTCGTCCCCTCCCCCTCTACCCCCTCTCGTCCCCTCCCCCTCTCCCCCCTCTCCTCCCTTCCCCCTCTCCCCCTCTCGTCCCCTACCCCCCTTCCCCTCTCGTCCCCTCCCCCCCCTCCCCCTCTCGTCCCCTCCCCCTCTTCCCCCTCTCGTCCCCTACCCCTCTTCCCCTCTCGTCCCCTACCCCTCGTCCCCTCTCGTCCCCTCCCCCTCTCCCCCTCTCGTCCCCTCCCCCTCTCCCCCTCTCGTCCCCTCCCCCTCTTCCCCTCTCGTCCCCTACCCCTCTTCCCCCTCTCGTCCCCTCCCCCTCTTCCCCTCTCGTCCCCTACCCCTCTTCCCCCTCTCGTCCCCTACCCCCCTCTTCCCCTCTCGTCCCCTACCCCTCTTCCCCTCTCGTCCCCTCCCCCTCTACCCCCTCTCGTCCCCTACCCCTTTACCCCCTCTCGTCCCCTCCCCCTCTTCCCCTCTCCCTCTACCCTCCCTCTTCCCCTCTCGTCCCCTCCCTCTTCCCCCTCCCCTCTCCCCCTCTTCCCCTCCTCGCCCCCCTCTTCCCTACCCCTTCCCCTCCCCCTACCCCTCTCCCCCTCGTCCCCTACCCCTCTCGTCCCCTCCCCCTCTTCCCCTCTCGTCCCCTACCCCTCCTCCCTACCCTCTCCTCCCCCTCCCCTCTTCCCTCTCGTCCTCCCCTCCCCTCTCCCTCCTCCCCTCTCGTCCCCTACCCCCTCTTCCCCCTCTCGTCCCCCTACCCTCTTCCCCTCTCGTCCCTCCCCTCTCTCCCTCTCTAGTCCCCCTCTCCCCCCTCTCCTCCCCTCTACTCCCCTTCCCCCTCTCGTCCCCTCCCCTCTTCCCCCTCTCCTCCCCCTCTTCCCCTCTCGTCCCTCCCCCTCTTACCCCTCTCGTCCCCCTACCCCTCTACCCCCTCTCGTCCCCTACCCCCTCGTCCTCCCCTCTCTCCTCCCCCTCTTCCCCCTATCCTCCCCTCCCCTCTCGTCCCTTCCCCCCTCCCCCCTTCCCCTCCTCGTCCCCTCCCCCCCTTCCCCTCTCGTCCTCTTCCCCTCCTCCCCCTCTCGTCCCCTACCCCCCTCTTCCCCTCTCGTCCCCTCCCCCTCTTCCCCTCTCGTCCCCTCCCCCTCTACCCCCTCTCGTCCCCTCCCCCTCTTCCCCTCTCGTCCCCTACCCCTCTTCCCCCTCTCCTCCCTTCCCCCTCTACCCCCTCTCGTCCCCTTCCCCTCTTCCCCTCTCGTCCTCTACCCCTCTTCCCCTCTCGTCCCCTCCCCCTCTTCCCCTCTCGTCCCCTCCCCCTCTACCCCCTCTCGTCCCCTACCCCTCTACCCCCTCTCGTCCCCTCCCCCTCTTCCCCTCTCGTCCCCTACCCCTCTTCCCCCTCTCCTCCCTTCCCCCTCTACCCCCTCTCGTCCCCTACCCCTCTACTCTCTCTCCTCCCCTCTCCCTCTACCCCCTTTCGTCCTTTCTCCCTCTACCCCCTCTCTTCCCCTACCCCTCTTCCCCCTCTCGTCCCCTACCCCTATACCCCCTCTCGTCCCCTACCCCTCTACCCCCTCTCCTCCCCTCTCAATCTACCCCCTCTCCTCCCTTACCCCTCTACCCCCTCTCCTCCCCTACCTCTCTACCCCCTCTCCTCCCCTCTCAATCTACCCCCTCTCGTCCCCTACCCCTCTACCCCCTCTCCTCCCCTACCCCTCTACCCCCTCTCCCTCTACCCCCTCTCGTCCCCTATCCCTCTACCCCCTCTCGTCCCCTACCCCTCTACCCCCTCTCCTCCCCTATCCCTCTACCCCCTTTCGTCCCCTATCCCTCTATCCTCTCTCCTCCCCTACCCCTCTAACCCCTCTCCCTCTACCCCCTCTCCCTCTACCCCCTCTCGTCCCCTACCCCTCTACCCCCTCTCCTCCCTTACCCCTCTACCCCCTCTCCTCCCCTACCCCTCTACCCCCTCTCCTCCCCTACCCCTCTCATCCCCGACCCCTCTACCCCCTCTCGTCCCCTCCCCCTCTCCCCCCTCTCGTCCCCTCCCCCTCTACCCCCTCTCGTCCCCTCCCCCTCTCCCCCTCTCGTCCCCTACCCCTCTACCCCCTCTCGTCCCCTCCCCCTCTTCCCCTCTCGTCCCCTACCCCTCTACCCCCTCTCGTCCCCTCCCCCTCTTCCCCTCTCGTCCCCTACCCCTCTACCCCCTCTCCTCCCCTCCCCCTCTACCCCCTCTCGTCCCCTCCCCCTCTACCCCCTCTCGTCCCCTACCCCTCTACCCCCTCTCGTCCCCTACCCCTCTACCCCCTCTCGTCCCCTCCCCCTCTTCCCCCTCTCGTCCCCTACCCCTCTACCCCCTCTCGTCCCCTACCCCTCTACCCCCTCTCGTCCCCTACCCCTCTACCCCCTCTCCTCCCCTACCCCTCTACCCCCTCTCGTCCCCTACCCCTCTACCCCCTCTCCTCCCCTCCCCCTTTACCCCCTCTCGTCCCCTACCCCTCTACCCCCTCTCCTCCCCTACTCCTCTACCCCATCTCTTCCCCTACCCCTTTACCCCCTCTCGTCCCCTACCCCTCTACCCTCTCCTCCCCTACCTCTCTTCCCCCTCTCTCCTCCCCTACCCCTCTTCCCCCTCTCGTCCCCCACTCCTCACCCCCTATCTCTCATCCCCCCTTTCGTCTCCTCCCCTCCCCCCCTCTCGTCCACTACCCCTACCCCTTTCGTCCCTTACCCTTCCCCCCCGCCCGTCCCTCACCCCCCTCCGATCCCCTACCCCTCTTGCTCCCTTTCGTTCCCTACTCCTCACTCCCACTCCCTTTCCGTTTTCTCATTCTCACTCTCACTGAACAATGATTATTTTTATTATAATTGATATTATCATTATCATCATCATTATTATCTGTTATCGTTATCATTAACATTAATATCATTATTGTTATTCTTTTCATTGTCGCTGATTTTATCATTAATCATTGTTATCATTGTTATCGTTATTCTTATTATCATTTTTGTTAGTATTACTATCATTATTACTATCATCATCATTTGTATTATCTTTATCATAAATGCTACTATCCTTATCATTATCGTTATTATCATGATCTTTATTATCAATATCATAATCATTGTTTTCATCATTATCTTAATCATTATACTTCTGATAATGATTACTCGGTGCAGCACGATGCATGTTTGTTGCGCTCGTGTAGAAAGTTCGGAATTCAGAATTATTTTTAGCATCTTTTATTTTATTTTTTATTGTTATGATAAGGTCATGGCAATCGCATCTACGAATTCCGTTTAAAAGTGTAATAAAGTCGTTATCACAATTTATCATGATAATGTACTTAATATGAAATATACAGAAATAACAATGCTTTCACTGTACTTAAGAGACAATTTAAATACAAAGGAACCATTGATGTTGATTGGCATTGCAGATTTGCAAATGATGAAAACAGACGTTTGTAATTATTGTGATTCCTTTATAGTGAATTAAAGGGACCTTGAACTCCCTCTCCTGCGTCTGAAGGGGAGTTCATAAAAGATACCGCTCTCAAGGGGTTTTGATGACGTCATACTATAGACGCGCATTACCGGTGTTCTTCTGCGACTTTGAATGAAAAAGGGATATTTGTTCGGTGTTTTTCTTTTAAAGGGATACTTACGGAAATTAGATTTGATTATTTATTTAAATTGTTCCAGAGCGTTTTTTTTTTTTTTCTTGTGAATACGAAAATAGATATATAATCTGTGTTGATATATTATGTGAACGATCGTACAGCACATCATACCACAGAAAAATAATATCATTCGACTATAATTTAACATGATAAAGAATATATCAGATACGCTATAGTATAATAGACACACCCTCAAATAAAAAAACAACAACAACAAATCCATAAATACGCAAATAATCCTGTCAATTATCTCCAGTTATCCCAAGATCAAAGAATCAGAGGAAACGAATGAAGAGAGAAAAGGATATCACACACAAAATATCAAATTAATATTGTTTCTTTTACCCGGAAACGGAGAGCAGAAACAGCGATGTTATTGCTCATTTAATGATGATTGCGAAGATAGAACAAAAGGAATTAATCGTGACACATCCACCTTGTGTGTTGTCCTGCTGTTGTATGAATGAGGAGGATGTACTGGATAAAGGATAGAGGAAGGATAGGAGAGAGAGGGTGAATGGGAGAGAGAGAGAGAGAGAGAGAGAGAGAGAGAGAGAGAGAGAGAGAGAGAGAGAGAGAGAGAGAGAGAGAGAGAGAGAGAGAGAGAGAGAGAGAGATGAATAGATAGATAGATAGATAGGTAGACAGACATGTAGATGGATAGATAGATGAATTGATAGATCGATAGGAAGATAGATTGATAGCTAGATAGATAAGTGGTGAGAGGGAGGTAGAGAGAGAGAGAGAGAGAGAGAGAGAGAGAGAGAGAGAGAGAGAGAGAGAGAGAGAGAGAGAGAGAGAGAGAGAGAGAGAGAGAGAGAGAGAGAGAGAGAGAGAGAGAGAGAGACATGTAGATAGATAGATCGATAGGAAGATAGATAGATTGATAGATAGATGAATAGATAGATCGATAAGAAGATAGATAGATTGATAGATAGATAGATAAGTGGAGAGAGAGAGAGAGAGAGAGAGAGAGAGAGAGAGAGAGAGAGAGAGAGAGAGAGAGAGAGAGAGAGAGAGAGAGAGAGAGAGAGAGAGAGAGACAGAGACATGTAGATAGAAGATAGATGAATAGATAGATCGATAGGAAGATAGATAGATTGATAGATAGATGAATAGATAGATCGATAGGAAGATAGATAGATTGATAGATAGATAGATAAGTGGAGAGAGGGAGAGAGAGAGAGAGAGAGAGAGAGAGAGAGAGAGAGAGAGAGAGAGAGAGAGAGAGAAAGACAGACATATAAATAGATAGATAGATGAATAGATAGATCGATAGGTAGATAGATAGATAGATAGATAAGTGGAGAGAGAGATAGAGATTGATGGAGATAGATAGATAGATAGAGAGAGAGAGAGAGCAATAGATAAAGAGAAGGAAAACATAAGTGAAGGAGAAAAGCCGAGTGAAAGGTAAAGATAGATAGCAGAGATGATCATAAAACTGATCACTAATTAGTCGTGGTTGTAGGAAAAACCCATAATATAATCAGTAATAAATAACATGTTTTTTTTCTATCGAGGGTAACATGCCGTAATCATTTAATGATGTAATGATCATAATTCACGTATGCTGAAAGCTGTTGTTACACCAAACTGTGATTATATGTTACCGGTAGTTGAACTGAATTAACAGTTGATGATCGATTTGACAATCGTAGGAACCCTTTGTGCTTTATTGATAAAATAACTAATATAGTACGGCTGTAGTGGGAGAGAATAATTTGGAATAACATTTGCTTTCATAATAGACAGAGAGAGAGTGAGAGAGAGATAGACAGATAGAGAGACAGAAAGACGGAGACAGAGGCAGAGACAGAGACAGAGACAGAGAGACACACGCACACACAGACAAAAAAAAAAAAAAAAAAAAAACAACAAAAAAAAAAAAAAAAAAAAAAAAAAAAAAAATATATATATATATATAATATATATATATATATATATATATATATATATATATATATATATATATATGTGTGTGTGTATGTAGAGAGGGAGAGAGAGATAGATAGATAGATAGATAGATAGAGAGAGAGAGAGAGAGAGAGAGAGAGACAGGATACAGACTCTGTAACAGGAGTACACTGACAGACTACAGCAAGATAGGAAGGTCCCTCGCGTGTGAACCTGCCCCTCCTGCCTGACCTGCTTTGCGAACGGGGAAACATCTTCATTAAAGGAAATTACCCACATCACGACTCACGGCGACACGGAATTCTCCTAATTGTTTCCGGGTCATCTAATGGATATTGGATGTGGTGCTGAGAACTCCACATCCTCCTTTTCCTCCTCCTCCTCCTCCTCCTCCTCCTCCTTCTCTTTCTCTTTCCCTCCCCTCTGTCTCCTTCTCTCCTTACCGTCCCCCTACCCCTTCTTTGGCTTATTACCCCCCCTCCCCTGATAATTCATTCTGTGAACTCCCTCTATTATTATGGCTCTCCCTCCCCTTCCCCCTTTCCTCTTCTTCCTTCCCTTCCCCCTC
>NW_028234416.1:25781652-25786652 GCF_977035675.1 Penaeus japonicus | reverse complement strand
GCTGTACACCTTTGTATCTTGTCATTTTTATCTTTGTCATTGTTATTGTCATTATCATGATGTTTATTATTGTCATTATCTTTACTTGTATTGTTATCATTCCAGTTATTATTTTTTATCATGGTTATAATTATCAGTATTATTATCATCGTTATCATTGTTATCTTTATTATCATTATTATCCTCATTATCATCCTCATTTTAATGAACGATGCTAAGTCACGCTACGGTGTTGAATGAGACAAAAGAGAAGGAGAAAGAGAAGGGGGAAGAGGAAGTAATGAAGGGGATGTAAAGGAAGACGATGATAGAAAAACGAAACAAAAAAAGGGAAGAGAAAAAGGAGGGGAAGGGGGAGCAGGAATAAAATCAAGAAGATATACAAAGAAAACAAAAAAGCAAAAGAAAGATAAGAACTGAGACGACAGTCAAACAAAAATAAAACACAAATAGGAAGAAAAAAAAAGAGAAATCAAAGGACACGGAAAATATCCCTAGAAAAAAAAAAGAGAGACAAAAAGACGCAGAAAAGAAGAAGAAAAAATATGTATATACATACATACATTTATATATATATATAAATATATATATATATATATATATATATATATATATATATATATATATATATATATTCAAACATAAACATACACAAAAGTTAAAAAAAAATCCCAAATTACATTTTCCCGCCACATTTACGAGACGTCTACAACGCCCTCGGGAGCTCTCAGATGGTCAACCAGATGGTCACGGGTGGTTGGTCTTCGGGAGTATCGGTAAGTGTACGTTGTGACTTCCTTCGTCTTGTTTATCTCTATAACAGGAGGTAAATCTTTATTAAACTTGGAACGATAAGCAAATCTTGAATGTGATATATATATATATATTTTTTTTTCATTAATGGATCTGATGTCCATTCGTTGGTAATGATTTTATTTGCGGAAGACAAATCAGACATATGAAAGTTATGCTCTTTTTCAAAATATCCTTTTCGATTTATTTATTTTTCTATGATCTTTATAATTCTATTGATTATTAAAATCACTTTACAAAAAAGAGTGTCATATGTTTCTTAATCATGTTCAAATTAATTGTATGGGTAATATGTTAAAGATAAATATCATTCATTACTAACGGTATTTGGTAACTTGCTAACCTCAATTGACGATTTGTTGACCTCGTACCGTGAATCAAAACATTAAACTGCGGTGCCACAATAGTTATGAATAACAGGGCAATTTTCACGAGTGGGTGATTGATGAATAAATATCAATGAAAAAAAATGAATAACGACAATAATCATAGAAATAAATCAAACTGCAAATGAAATCAGTTAAAATGGATTAACAGTTCAGCAAAACTTTGTATCAGCATCTACGCATGTATGCATGTATCAATCCATCCATCTATCTATCTATCTTTGTTCCTGTTGATAGACATCCATCTTATCAACGAGCAATGTTGAAGTTTCAGAGTCACTAATGCAGACAGTGCCACACTTCGCACAGAGCACAAATTGTACAAATTTACACATAAACGGAGATTTCAAGGGGAGGGAACCAACGCACACAACTTTCCACATAAAGTTGCCACGTATGGCAATTCCGCTATTTATGGAAACGATTTGCTAAACCTGGGGTGCAGCAGTGTGCATGTATATATACATGCATATATATATATATATATATATATATATATATATATATATATATATATATATATATATATAAAGATAGATTGATGGATACATAGATAGACAGACGGAGAGATAGACAGAAAGGGAAAGAGTGAGAGAGAGAGAGAGAGAGAGAGAGAGAGGGAGAGACAGACAGACAGACAGAGAGGCAGAGTTTAAAAAGAAGAAAAAATAATTACCGAAAAATACATTTAAAACTGTGAAAATAACGTAGTACTGGAAAGTCAAAAAGGAGGAGGAAAAACTAAAAGGTAAAAAGAGGAACATAAAGACAGAAAGCAAGAAATAAGGAAACAAAAGCGGAAGAAAAAAATAAAAAAATAAAAAAAAGAAAGATGAGCGAAAAAATGAAGAGGGGGAAAGGCAGAGACAGTGCATAAAGATAAGGAAAAGAAAAGAAAAAAAAAAGAAAAAAAGAAGACAGAGCAAATAAACAAAGAAGTAGGAACAGGTAAAAACAAAATAAAAAAACAAAAAACCAAGAACGAACAGATAAGAAGGAACAAGGATTCGAGTGTAAGCCAGAAGATCACACCCTTTCGCGCCTCCAGCAACCTATAAGAACCTCCAACGCATTGCTTAATTACGAAGATGTTCTCGACGAAAGAGATAAAGTAAGAAGCTAATGAGATTCATGAGATGAAGATGTTGAAGGGAAGGAAATGATGTGCTGGAAGAGAAAAATGAGGTTGAGACTGTGAGGTGGATAGCAAAATGACAAAGGGATGGATAGATTGGTAACAGCTATGACAGTATGGATAAGACTAATGATTTTAAATTCAATAACGACATTCATAACAATATGAGACACGATAACATCAAGGTCATTAAGAACATAAGTAATGGCTATATAGTGACTATAAATATCCTTAAGAATGTTGATGATAATTGTTAAGAATGATAACTTCATCAATAACAACAACAACAACAATGATATTATCATGAACAGCAATATCTTAACAAAGACAACAAAAACAACTGCACTGAAGAAAACAATGAAAGATAAATGAATAAAGGAAATGAAGAATTAAGCGAATAAAAGAGGAAAATAATAGATTAAAAAGCAAAGGAAAAATGTAAAAAAGAGAAGGAAATGGATATATGAAATGAAACTAAAAGAAAAGGAAGAAAAAGAAAAATGTTGAACGAAACGAAAAAAAATAATTACAATAAATGAATAAAAAGGAATAAGAAAGAAATGAAAAGATGGAAATAAGTAAAAAACATGAAAAGAAAAAGCAATTAATAAAAGAAAAGAAAAGATAAAGCGAAAAGATAAAAAGAAAGAAAAACAACGGGAAAGGAGAAGTGAACTACTAAAAGAGACGAATAAAAAAGGAGGGAAATGAAACTTCAGAAGAAGAAGAAGATAAAACAAAAAAATGAATGAAAATGAGAACCGGGAGAAAATAAAGAAAGTAAGAAGACACCGGAAACCGGAGACTCAATTTCATAATTTTTCCCCAATTTGCATTTCAAATTGTTTTCAAATGCCGGCGCTTTTCCCCTTTTGCCTTCGGAATGTCTTGGGATTTTTACAAAAGGAATACCTTTATAGGGAAGTCTGGTGGAAGGAATACACACACACACACACACACACACACACACACACACACACTCACACACACACACACATACACACACTCACACACACAAACACACACACACATATATATATATATATATATGTGTGTGTGTGTGTGTGTGTGTGTGTGTGTGTGTGTGTGTGTGTGTATGCAAATACTGTCATCGCAAAAACAACACAAGCAAAAACAAATTCCCTCGCTGGCACTGAGAAGCCCTGGTCACACCAACAGCCAAACAAACCCGCGGTAACCTCTTCCCTTTGGAGCCCGTGCTGAGACGCCCCTCCGATGCAGAGGGAGAGTGGAACCTGCTTTACGATGCAGGTCTTGTGGCATCCCACTTAGGCTCAGCGCGTATGTGTTCGTATCTCTGTCGCGTTTGATGTCGCGATCAAATACATTCCCCTTGGTTATTAGCTCTTGAAGGCATGTTCTGAGGTATATGGGTTGAAGAGGTGATAGATTGTGTAGGAGTTTTCACAGCCTGTGATGTTCTGGGGGATGGTGAAAGGGTTGGTGAGTTGTGGTGTTGAGATGGCAAGGCATGGGATGGGTTTACACGATCTTATTTACAGTCACTCTTGTTGCCAAGGGCTGCGAGCATCGCATTTGGATCGTCCTGAGAGAGGCAGGGGTGAATGAGGCCTCGGCGCGAAGCAGAGGCCTCTCTCTCTCTCTCTTTCTCTCTCATAGACAGACACACATACACACACACACACACTCACACACGCACACACACATTTAGGTTCTCTCCCCCACTCTCAGTTTCTCAGCTTATTTGTGTGTATCAGTTTCTCTTTCATTCTGATGCATTTTGTCTGCCCAACATTTTCAACAATTATGATAATTAAAGAATGAATTTCAACAGATTTTACTACTTACTTTCCACAAATGAACGTTTTTTCCTGTAACACCAGCCTTTCAGGGCACTGACCTCAAAGGAAATGTTTTTTGTTTTTTTTTACCCTTCAGTGCCTCAGTCATTTTGGCTCAATAACTCGTTTAGCGTGATAACCAAGGACCAAGAGTTGAGAGTATCCTTCAGCAGTCCCGGCTAAATGAAAATAAGTTCGAATGACGTCTGGGGCGCAGTTTCCTTAAATAGCTCAAAGGAAAGGCAACCCGAGCACGAATTTTGAAATGGCTACTTGGGAGTTTTTTTGCGTGTGTTTCAGGGTTGGTTTCTTAGACTATATTTTAATGTTGATTATTCATTTGATGGTAGCAACGCTTGTGAGCATATTATATTCATCTAATCATCGTCAACACACGTATCGCAAAAAAGAACTCCAAAGAGGGAGAGCATCCAAGACAAACAAACTACCAGGAACCTTAACAGCTCGTGGACTCCTCCGAGACGTCTCGGGAAGAACCACTCAACGACCCTCGTTTTATGACCCTCTTTAGCGCTGTTTTTCACGAGGGAGTGTGTATGGAAGTGGAAGGCGTGACGTCGCAACTTACGGCCTCTCTAAAGGCTTCTAAGCTCTCGTGGGTGCGATTGTGTCTTCTTAATTTTGCTTCCGGTTGGCCTCCACGCTGGAGAGTCATCTGATCGCCCGACACTTCGGCTGCGGTTGTGAGGGAGGGTAATCGAGTTTCAGCTTTAGGACGTTTAAGGACTCCTGGCAGGATCGTTCGGTGTTTTGGTTTTGTTTTCTTCTTCACTTCGTTCCCTTTCTTCTTCTGGATCTCATTTTCCTTTATTCATTTATCTA
>NW_028234416.1:25771652-25774152 GCF_977035675.1 Penaeus japonicus | reverse complement strand
TATTTGCATTTTTACGGTCATGATTTTCAAATACCTCATCCCAGAATACTTATCCAAATCACTGTTCATAAACTGCCTTTTTTCACTATTCCGCCAAAAAACGTAAATTATAAAAACGTAAATTAATAAAACGTAAATGATAAAAACGTAAATAGTAAAAACGTAAATAACAAAAACGTAAATAATAAAAACGTAAATGATAAAAACGTAAATAGTAAAATCATAAATTATAAAAACGGAAATGATAAAAACGTAAATGATAAAAACGTAAATGAAATAGGAAGACACCGAGAGAGAACGCCTTTAGCATCATATGATACGAGAGTTCCTATGAAGAACTCTCCTTGTCACAAATGCATTGATGGAAAAAGGATGAAATAGGATCAGAATATTTGACTGTGAATGAGACACGTGAATACGTTCAAGTTATTTCATTATATTCATTTATATTGCTGATATCATTCTTATTATTGGCATTATGATTATTATTATTATTACTGTCATTGACATTATCATCATTATTATCACTATTATTATTATTATTATCGTTATTATTACTATTATCATTACAGTCATTATTATTCTTATTATTATCGTTATGATTATTATCATTATTATCATTATTATTATTATCATTATCATTATTATTATAATTATTATTATTATTATTATCATTATTATTACTATTATTATTATCATTATCATTTATTATTATCATTATCATTATTAGGGTGTTACTATCCTTATTATTAACATCATAAAAATTATTGTCATAATTTTCATAACATTATCATGATCTTTATTATATCCCTATCATCGTCATTGTTATCATTAATTGTTGTTATTACCATTATCATTATCTTTATAATGATATGTTATTATCATCATTTTTGTTAATATCATCATAGCTTTAATCATCTTTATTATCATTATCATTGTTATCATCATCATTATCATTGTTATCATTATTATCATAATCATTGTTATCATTATCCCTGTCACTGTTATCATTAGCATTATATTCATTATTATTGTTATTATCATTATATTCATTATTATTGTTATTATCATTATTATTGTTATCATCATCATTATAATTATCATTGTTATTACTATCATTATCGTTATCGTCATTGTTATTACTCTCATTATTATCATTAATATTAAGGCCATTATCATTACTAGTTATTATTTTTATCTTTATTATTACCATTACCATTATCATTATGATCATTATTGTTGTTATCATTATGATCATTATTGTTGTTATCATTATTGCCATAATTATCACTATCATTATCATCATTGTTTTTTATCCTCACCATCATTATTATTATGATCAGTGTTAGGATGATCATTATTATTATTATTACTATTATTATTGTCATTATTATTATAATTATTATTGTTGTTGTTGTTATTAACATTATTATCCTTATTATCATATCATCATTGTTGTTATTACTATCATTATCATCATTATTTTTATCATTGTTATCATTATTATCAACATTACTATTATCATCATAATTATTATGATAATTACCATTATCATCACTTTCATTATTACTGTCCCATTATGATTGCAATCATCATAAGTATCAACATTATCATTGTTGTCATTACTATCGTTATCATCATTATTATTATCTTCATCTGATCATTATCATATTTTGATTATTATTATAATTATCATCGTCATTATTGTTGTTTTATTATTACAGTCATTGTTATTGGTTGTATTGTTATCATCATTATCCTTATCATTAGGGTTATTGTTATCATCATCATTTCCATTGTCATCATCATCATCCTTATCATTATCAACAATATTTTCATTATCATCATTAATAGTAACAGAAGGGATGGCAACAGTAATAGAAGGCTAACATTTCAACAAGCAACCATATATGGCAATAAAGTATTACGCTACCGGACTAATTATAAACTCATTTTAAAACCCATTTCCTGATGCAGTGTTGGTATTCACACAGTATTATATTTCTAATTCCTCACTGAGTGAAAATTCTAGATTACATATGCATATTCATGTTAAATTTCTAAAAAAAAATGTGTATAATAATGTCTACGAACCGTATTAAAGGGTAGAAATATGATTCGCAATGCATGTTATTTCAAAGCGATAGTAAAAATGGGGTACTTGGTGTAAATTTATAATTCGTGTATTGCAACAAAGACAACGAAACAAAACAATGCATAGAGGGTTATCTACATAATTCTAGATTGGAACAGGAAATTGTGCTATAAATGGAACAAAGGAACATAATATAATCAGCAAATTAACAAAGAAAACAAGACCCTTACCAAACAAAGATTATATATAGGGTTACGTAACAGGACCAAAACATTTTTCTCGCTCGCTTTCGTTTTTTTTCGTCTTTTCCTTTTTTTCTGATATTTTTTATTTCTTTTAATATCGAGTTTTTTTTTTCTCTAATATTATTTTTCTTTTCTTTTTTCCTTCTTTTACTATAGATGA
>NW_028234416.1:25739152-25741652 GCF_977035675.1 Penaeus japonicus | reverse complement strand
TAATTACCTTCCATTGCTTCCCTCCCCTTTCAACCTTAACCCCAACCCCCAACTCTCTTAAACCCCTTCTTTTTCATTCCATCTCTTTCCCTCTCTTTCCATTCCATCCTCCATCCTCCATCCATCTCCTCTAAAACCCATCCCACCCCTTTCTCCCCCCCATCCCCCTTTCTCCCCCCATCCCCCTTTCTCCCCCCATCCCCCTTCCCCCCACCCCTCCCCCTTGCTTTGATCTAATATCTTGCTCAATCCCCATTTCGAATCATCACTGTCCTCGCCACTGATGCATCAGACCTTCGTTACCAGTCGTTAATCTGCTCTTTGCCATCAGACCCTGAATAGCTTTGATCTCCCTCCTTGCACATCCTCGTTGCACACGCATCTTCATAAACAGTTTTCTGCTCTCTGCTTTTAGTTCCGGGTCGCCCTTTGGCTGGCTCATGTTGGCACATTTGTTCATTTGTTCAGATCGTTGATCCAGCGTCTTGTTTTTTGCTTGTTACTATTCGAGATTTTTTTTTTTTTGTATCTTATTTGGTCACTATTTGGGTGTCTTTGTCGTTTCCTGGGTCACTATCCAAGGGGCTTTGACTTTTCATGTTATTATTTTAAGAGTCTTTGCTATTGCTTTAGTCACTATCTGTCACTATTTGTCATTTCCCGAAGCACTTTTCATTGTTTAATCATTGTCTAAAAGCCTTTGTCATGAGTCTGCCGTTATTGAAAAGCTTTTGGCATTTCTCCATTCACTATTCAGGGATCTTTGTCATACCTTAGTCAGCATCAAAGCCATCCTACACAAGCTGAGAGCGGAAGTAGCTCTAATCCTGCGCTCGAGTGGAACTTTTCCACTCCCGGCCCCACGAGTTCACACAATAGCCTTATATACGATGGTGATAGTAATGATCATGTTGATGATAATGATAATGATGATGACGTCGGTAACAGCGACGCTGACCATGGCAATGAGGATGAAGACGACTTTGATGTAAATAAAGTTAGCAATAATGATAATAACATTTTGATGACAAACGTAAGTACACTCTCAGAATGGAATTATTCACCATCAAACAGATAACTAGTCACTGAAATATAGGGCACTGCCTTTAGGCAATATTACGCATGGACTTTCGACATACAATACACGAACGGAATGCGGAACCAACCAATAACAGGATGAAGTGGACTGTCACTGAACACGAGGCAGGGTGAGTTACTGTGTCATGCAATACACGAGGTAAAATAACCGGGAAAACAAGACCAAATGTAAGTTGGCAGCTCTGAACACTAGACAATAAGCTGCGTCCTCCGGAATGGATTGCAGTTCGAAAAATGTTTGGGAAATAGTTGGGGTGTCTGTTTCCTACGGACGTGCATGTTCCATATAATGTTAGGGGTTTATAGACGTTTTATGATTGTTGTTTTGTATGGTTATGTATCGTTTACCTATACGTGTATGTGTATATGTTTGTCTGATTGCCTACAGAAATGGAGTATTGTTTACTCTTCAAAATCCTTTGATCCGGTTTCCTATGTTCAAGTCACGTACTCTCCCTTTCTCCTTCGCTCAACACCCCCCCCCCCCTTTCCTTCTCTCTGTCTGCTCACTCCCTCCCTCTCTCCCCTTCTCCTTCTTTCTTCCCCTCCTTCCCCAATGTCCCTACACATCGCATTCTTCATTCGTCACACATTCGATTCCATTAAACACACATCCTAGATCACGTACTTTCAAACCTTTCGTGTGCAATAGAACTAGCCAAACATGGGACCATAACCATGTGTCGTATTCATTAAGTGTGACGTATTCTAGGGGTTGCTTCTTGGGAGGGGGGGGGGGCTGGGAAGTCCGCCCGCGCCGCCACGCTTCACTCTACGCCGCCCGTGTGCTGCTCACCGGATGTCTACTTTGTGATGTGGACTAATGATGGGCGGGAACACTGATTTTCCTTCTTTTGAAGTTGTGCTTTTTCTGTTTATCTTTGTCTATGTGTGACTGTACTTGCGTTTCTCTGTCTCTAACTGTGTGATTTTGTCTGTCTGTTTGTATCTCTCTTTCTCTCTCTCTCTCTCTCTCTCTCTCTCTCTCTCTCTCTCTCTCTCTCTCTCTATCTATCTATCTATCTATCTCTCTCTCTCCCCCCCCCCTCTCTCTCTCTCTCTCTCTCTCTTTCTCCTATCCTCCCATCTCCTCTCCTTTTTTTTCTCTTCTCCTCTTTCCTTCTTTCTGCTCTTCACTCCCACCCTTCTCTTCTCCTCTTAGCCAACAATACACAGGATTTCCCCAGACTTTTCGGAAGGTAATTAAGGAAAGATACGCATGACGGGAGAGCGGATGTAGAGGAACCCGGTGCACAGGTTAGATAATGTTGGATGGAGATAATCAAGGGACCATAGGATATACGGAATTAGATAGGAAGGCAAGAACGTAAAGTATTGGGGAATTAATATTTATATATATATATATATATATATTTATATATATATATCTATAAATAGATAC
>NW_028234416.1:25684152-25694152 GCF_977035675.1 Penaeus japonicus | reverse complement strand
CAGCGTCATGAAATGCAATGATGTGAAATGACCCACAGCCACGTTAAGATTTGGACTATATTAAAAGACGTGAGATAAAAGAATGAAAATGAAGGAAAGGAAAATGTGTAGAGGTTGAAAATATATAAGAAAATATGTAAATAAGTAAGGATGAAATTGATGCAAATATATGTAAAGAAGCAATGGGAAATCTGGAAAGGAACGCCGAATTCACAGCGTTTCGAATTGAAAAAAAATCCTTTTCAGGAGGGAAACAAATATGGGATATTTTGAGGGAAAGGCTTTTTTTCCGTCTATTTTTTCTTTGTATTAATTAGCCAGATTATTCAGTAATATTCCAAAATATCTTTTTTTTTTCGTATTTCTGTTCTGTCGACTTCTTAGTTTAGCTTAAGTATTATTCATTCTTGCATTTCTCAAACTAGATATATTTGCTCTACATAGCTCATTTGTTATCAATTAATTTTGAAAAAAAATAAATCTTTCTTATTAAGTATCACACATAAAATAACCATCACCATCTTTTATGCGCATTTGTTTTTCTTCTTCCTCTCTCATTTTTCCCTCATCCGTTTTCTTACCTGTAGATATTTAACTTCTTATGGATTCGTCCCTGCCTTTTAATATATCATTCCTATAGTGTTAGTATACAGAATCACACTCATTCATAAATTTATTCATTGATAAACTCATGCACTTCTGATCAACACACTAATCCACACAATCACACAACTTTACATTCACCCAGTTATTCATCCAGTTATGCATCCAAGAACCTGCACACTCTTCCATTTAGCGTCCATTCACTCACTCGTTGTCATATTGACCTACTCAGCTTCTCAGAGCAATGAATGCCAAAGAGCATGACCGTCTTGAATGATGCAACAGTCCTCAGCATCACTCAAGAGCAGAGAGCATTGTTTTCCTTTCTCTCTCGTTGCTTGAAAGGGGGGCATGAGTTGCTGAGAGACAGGGACGAGGGAGAGAAAGGAGGGAAAGGGAGAGAGAGAAAGGAGGGAAAGGGAGATAGAAAGAGAGAGAGAGATAAATAATCATAAAATCATCCATGCAATGGAATACGTGAAAGACAAGGGCATTTATCAAAATATTAAAGGCTGCCATATTTCATTCCGCGCCCGACACGTGAATAATGGCCGGTCCACTTGGGTATCAACTCGTAATAATTTCTGCTCAGTAAAGTCATGCATTTCATATGTGTCGTAAATGATATTTATTGAATATAGGATACTTCTGTTCAAGATTTTTGTATATTGTGAATAATTCTCATGTGTGATAAAGCGTCGGATATTGCTTTCCGTTTCATGTTTTTTTTTTCAGATATAATTATTTATATATATATATATATGTATATATATATATATATATATATATATATATATATATATATATACATGTATATTTATGTATATATTTATAAATATGTAAACATACATATATATATATATATATATATATATATATATATATATATATATATATATGTATACATATATATGTATACACACATATATATGTGTGTGTTTATATATATATATATATATATATATATATATATATATAAATGAATATATATATATATATACATACATAGATATAGAAAGAGAAAGTGAGAGGGAGAGAGGCCGGCGAAACGTATTCAAAGCGACAGAAAATATCGAGCAGTTCCCATACGCGCCACAGCAACTCGCGAGTAAGCGCCCGCTGGGTTATTGGATTACTCGAGCGTCGATGGAAAGACTTCCTTTGAACTTCCTTCGTATTATAAACTTCAGCTATGAGAGAGCCAGATAATCCTTTACTCGGCTAGGTTTGATACTTATCTTTATACCTTATCTTTATACCTTATGTATAAGTAAGGTTTGCCTGGAATCTAAAATTTATCTCTAAAACGAATATTGTTTACTTGATTGAATAGTTACTTTGTGACTTCCTTTCATACGTGTTTTGATTTCTTTTCCTCTTTGGGTTAATTGTTCTGACATGAATTGGTAACGATTAACCTGCTACCTGAACTTGTACTCAAGTGTTACTGGCTCTTCTTACTTGTGTCTTGTGCGAGATATATCATGTTTATTTACAAGCGTACAAATACCCCCTTCGTTTCCCACTTTTGTTACATAAGAATGTGTATGTTTATATGTATATATATATATATATATATATATATATACACACACATATTTACTTACATACATGTATATCTATCTATATATACGTATATATATAATATAATATATATATATATACATATATATATGCATGTATATATATGTATATATATATATATATATATATGTATATATATATATATATATATATATATATATATATATATATATATATATATATATACATGCATATATATATATATATTATATATATATATATATATTACATATATATATGTCTGTGTGTTAGTGTGTTTGTGTGTGTGTGTGCATGCGTTTATGAGTATGTGTGTGCTTATGTATCTATCTGTTTTACGATTGTGCATTTTCACGAGAAAGTCTCATAGATATATTTGATGATTGTTCAATATAACATTGATCTATTTTGTTGCCATTTCTTGAAAAGTTTGACAGTTAGAGCAATATCTAATGCATAGAATTACGCAACTTTTTAAAGTTTCTCTGACAAGTGTTACAACTGGTAAGATTGAAAAGCATTTTTTCTTTCTTTGGGATCACTTATCTCCTTCAGTCATCACTTCTCTACTTATTCTTATTTTTTTTCTCTCTCTTTTTTTTGGATTATCACAAAAGCATTTGATGATCTATCCTTTCTCCTTCCATGCCTGACTTACTTTTTTATGCTTTGTTTCACTTCTTTTTTTTTGTCTCATCTGTCTCTGCCTCTCTCTGTCTGTCTCTATCTCACTTTCTCTCAATCTTTCTTTCTCACCCAACCTCCTTTCCCTCTCTCTCTCTGTTTATCTCTTCCTGTGTCCCCTTTGCCAATCTGCCCTTCTAATCACTCTCCCTTCCTGATATCACTTAATAATGTTACGATTCAGTCACTAATCTCCTTGCTCTACTTCTCGCCTTTTCTCTTTGTGTCGCCTTCTCTCCTCCCCTTTCTCTCTTGGTCTGTTCTTGTAACATTCACACACACTCACACAAACACACACACGTATATATATATATATATATATATATATATATATATATATATATGTATGTATGTATGTATATATATATATATATATATATATATATACATACATATATATATGTATGTATGTGTATATATATATATATATACATATATGTACATGTATGTATGTATGTATGCATATGTATGTATGTATGTATATATATATATATATATATATGTATACATATATTTATATATACATATATATACATATATATATATATATATATATATATATGTGTGTGTGTGTGTGTGTGTGTTTGTGTGTATATGTACACACAAACAAACACACACACGTACACACACACACAGGCGCGCGCGCGCACACGCACACACACACATGTGTATATATATATATATATATATATATATATATATATATATATGCATTACATCAACAAACGTATTTACTTGACTTGACTCCCCCAACTATTCCTCTTCGCTCCCAAAAACCGTCTCCCCCACCCGCCACCCACCCGGCACTCACCCTCCCCCTTCTCCCCCCCAGCCGACGGCGAGACCCGAGACGACGCCATCGCCACCAACCACCGCCTCCGCGCCGTCCGGACTCGCATGGAGGACTCCTACGACACCGCCCGCACGGCCCTCCTCACACTCCACACGCAGTACAATCATAGCAAGAGCACGTGGAATGTGTTCACGCGCTACTCCCTCCTCAAGGCTATGATTAAGGTGAGTGGTTGGGGGAGTGGGGGTGGCAGAGGGAGTGGGGAGTATGGAGGGGAGGGGGTGGAGGGAGTGGGGCAAGGTGGAAGGGGTTAGGGAGGGTGGGAGGGTTAGGGATGAGGAAGTTGGAGAGAGAGGACGGGGCCTGGGGAAGGATCGGATATTGACACGGGCTTGGCAGTGATGGGAATCGGAGTCAAGGGGCAAGGGGGATGTAGGATGGGGGTTAAAGGTGAAGATAAGGGTTGGGTGTAAGGATGGGCAAGAGGGAAGTGTCGCTTAGGTCGAAAACGAGTTTATGCGATAATACACCTCCAAGAAAGGAACTACGAAATGCATCGTAACATTGTTCCTGACTATTACCTCTTAGTAGAGAGTAATAGCGGGGAGCATCGTACACTTTTCAGATAATCCCGACGCTGCCACCAGGTGCGAAATAGTCACAGCGACCAGCAGGAGGCTTAAAGTTAGTCATAGTTTTATAGCTTATTCACGACACCTGGATATTGGGTCCACAGGGAGATAGGAAGGAGACTACCAGCTCTAAGTTGCGTGGTAGGAAGAAGAAGAGGAGGGGGGGGGGGATGAGATAGCCCTGTTGAGATTTATGTATAGGGTCAAGGAACAGCTGATAATTGGTCAGCTTATGGTCGAAATCACCGGAATTGCTAATGTTTCGGTGGGAGTTTACAAAGTGGAAAAAAGTCAAGGAGTTACAGGATAGCCTGTCAGGTGTCATGCTCGCTGTAGGGGGATGCAGGGGTCGGGGTGTCAGGGTGGAGGATGGAGGGTGGAATGAGGATATAGGAAGTGGATGTTCCAGGGAAAAGACTTGATAGGGGAGTAAAGGAGGATGAAAAGGGAAGAAGGGGAGGGAGGAACAAGGATAGTAGACATCCAGTTAGGGATGTATGAAGACGTGGGAAGAAGGAAGGAAGAAAAAGAGAGAGAGAGAGCAAAAGAGAGAAAAACAAAGGACGAAAAATATGAAACAAAGAGGAAAAGCAGTGTTAATTTTTCAAAGGATACATCCAGAAGCAGAAAGAGGGAAAATATAAGAAAGAAGAGATAGGAGAAAAAGAAAACGATGTCAGAGTGAAGCCGATATAACGAAAGACAATGAGAAGTCGAGAAAAAAAGAAGGAAGCAAAGAAAGCGATTTAGAAATAATCATAAATAGAGAAATCAAAGAGCCACCTTCTCCTTTTCCAAGAAAAGACGCAAAAGAAAATAACAAGGCTGAGACTTTGAGAGAGAGAGAGAGAGATACATATTTGTGTAAATATGTATATATATATACATTATATATATATATACATATATATATATATACATACATATATATATGTGTGTGTGTGTGTACACATACACACATATATATATATATATATGTGTATAGTAATATATATTAAACATACATATAATATTAAGTGGTGTGTGTGTGAGAAATACACATATATATATGAAAGAAGTTCATTGCAACAAATGCAGAAGAAACGTATGAATGAGACTGAACAGCTTAACAACGCAAGAGATATATTTGAACGGTTTAGAAACCCATCGAAAAACTGGCAAATACATCCCAGGCGTTATTTAGATATTCAGTGTCATTCATACCTTTCGCCTATATATAGATGTATAGAGACAAAAAGAAAGAAAGAGAGGGAGAGGGAAAAGGAAAGAAAGAAAAGAGAGATTGAGAAAGCAAGCAAGCAAGCAAGCAAAAAAAAAAAGAGAAAAAAAAGAGAGAGAATAAGAAAGAGAGAGTGACGGATAAATCAAAAGCTAGAAAGAAAGAAATAGAAAAAAACAAAACAAATACCAGGAGAGAAAAGATACAGACAGACAAACCCGAAGAGAAAACAAGCAACGTGTTTTTCCAACGGGTCCATCCATTCACAGGCATTATGCTCGAGCGACGTGCAGCATTAACACAGACAGATTAGCTCTCGCCGTTAATCCCTTTCACCGAGAAATCAGCTGACGAGTCCAGCTTCACTCTGATTCAGGATTGGAATGATTCGGTCATCACGCTCATGAAACGGGAGCTCCGAATCCTGAAAATGAAGTTAAGGAATATTCAAAAGAGAATTAGCCAAAAGAGCAATGCAGCTTAATTGTTCATCGATTTGTAGATCATTGAATTACAGTCTGAAGAAAAATAGTATTACAGAAAACGAGGGATTAAAGTGAAATGTAGAGCTCTAATGGGGGCGGAGGGGTGGGGGGTGGGGGGAGCTGTTATTTCTTTTTGTGAGTGTGTTTGTGTTTGTTTGTTTCTGTGTGTTTGTTTGTGTGTGTCTGTTTGCATGAGCGTGTGTATGCTTGTGTGTAAGAGAGAAAGCATATTAGTACAATAAAAGAGACGCGAAACGAACGATGAAAGGGCAAGAAAAAGCGAAAAAAGGAAGTCCAGCAACAGAGAAAGATACAAGAAGAAAAACGAAATAAACAAAGAGAAGAAAAGAAAAAAACGAGAAAGAGTAGGAGAAAATGAATAAGCAATGATACAGAAAGCAAAAAAAACAAAACAAAAAAAAAAACATAACTCTCCTAAAAAAGACATATAAATCTCCTAAAAAGGACACAATTCCGCTAAAAAGGACACACCACTCTCCTAAAAAGGACACATAACTCCCCTAAGATGGACACAGAACTCCCCTAAGAAAGAACAGAGTAATCCCCTTAAAAGAACACAGACTTCCCCTAAAAGGAACACAGAACTCTCCTAAAAAGGGTATATAACTTCCCTAAAAGACCATAGAACTACACTAAAAAGGATATATAACGCCCCTTTAAAAAAAAAAAGACAAAGAACTCCCCTAAAAAGGACATATAACTCCCCTAAAAAGGATAGACGTCCCCTAAAAAGAACAGAAAGCTACCCTAAAAAGGACACTTAGCTCCCCTAAAAAGGACATATAACTCCCCTAAAAAGGATAGACGTCCCCTAAAAAGAACACATAACTTTCCTAAAAAGGACACATAGCTCCCCTAAAAAGAACACATAACTCATCTAAAAAGGAAACTAAAACTCCCCTATAAAGGACATATAACTCTTCTTAAAAAAAGACACATAGATCCCCTAAAAAGGACATATAACTCCCCTAAAAATAGTCAGATAACAAAGTAGAATAGAGAGAAGAAATATGAAAAAATAAGAATATCAGAAAATAAGAGATGAAATATAAGTCAGCAATATAGTGGGAATAAAAATGTGAGACACAGAAAGAAGGAAATGGATAGAGGGATCAGAGTGAGAGAGAGAGAGAGAGAGAGAGAGAGAGAGAGAAAGACAGAGAAAGAGAGAGAGAGAAAGAAAAAGAAAGAAAGAGACAGAGAAAGAAAAAGATAGATAGAAAAAAAAAGACAGAAAAAAAGAAAGAAAAAACGAAATATAAAAAGAGAAACCGAAAGAAATAAAAAGAGAGAGAGAAAAAAAAGCTGAAAAAGAAAATCAGAGAAAATGAGAAAGGCGGAAGTGAGCAAGGAAAGGGTTATCCTGGGAGACTAGGAGCTTGCTGAAATCTCCCTGAAACACTCGCTCCAAGTTAATCTTCCGCCCGCGACCCTCGTAATCTCCTTGCCAGACTCAGTCCCGCCGCGCAAGTCTGTACAGACACCTGCTTTTTCGCGCATTTTGACTTTATTTGCATTAATATCATTGCCATTTATATTATTGATGTTATTTTGTTCTTATGTATCATCATTACTATTGTTGTTGTTACTATTATCTGTTATTATCCTAATAATGATGGCTATCATCATAGACATAATTGTTATTATTATTGCCATCATTATTATGATATATTTTATGAATTTTATCGCTATTGATGTTATTTGATATACTGCTATTTTCATTTTTGATCATTTTCATAATGATTAATATTATAATCACTTTTCTTATCAATGTAATTTTCATTATCATTAAGATTATTATCATTACAATGTTTCTCATCATTATCATTATTGTTATCCCTCTTATTAGTGGTATTATAATCATTATCATAATCAATTTTGTTATCGTTGGCATAGTTGAGCTCAATCATTATCAACATATTACATATCTAATACTTCATCTACTCTTTTTTATTACATTATTCGTTCATATATCAATTTCTTAGGTAGTTAATTGATATGTCCATCTTAATCATCACCATTGCTGTTGTCATTATCACCATAATTTTCCTCATTATTATTAGGTTATAATCATTATCATCATTTCATGCGAAGGCAAGAAAATGCATGTATGTCCAATTTGTCCGAAATGCAAATAAGCTTTAAATTTCATTCTGTTCAATCTTATCAATTCAGGTAATTGTTACTGAAATCCACACGAAGCGGAAATTAAATCATACATTCTCCTCCTTTTTCAGAAACGGATATGCATGCATCTTTTCTCAAGAACGAATGTATGAATTAAGAAAGAAAATGAAATATCTTTAGTAGTCATGGTTCTATTTCATATTGTATCGCCTAAACATCACAGTGATATGTAATGCAATAGTCATAACGAAACGATAGGGAAATGACCATCAGACGAAATCAAAGAAAGTCAGAAGTCCCTCTTACAATTCAAAAACGAAACATGATGAAATCCTTAAAATATTTGGTTCCCTTCACAACGAAACGAGAATAAAATCCTTTAAATCACTGAACTTCTCTCACAGTGAAATCCTTGACGTTTTAGAATCCCTCTCAAACTACAACTCGAAAGCAAAACTCAAACGAAATGAAACCAAATCCTTGGATTTTTTAGTCTCTCTCATAATGCGTCAGACAAAAAAACAAACAAACAAACAAAAATGAAACTAATCCTTCGTTATTTCAGAATCCCTAAAGGACATGGAATGAAACAGAATCATTTTCCTTTTTGATATCCTTTCTCTCTGGATTAGACTAAAAGGAAATACAATGGAACAAAACGGAGACTTTGACTCCTCTCGTGAAGTCAGACCACCGGGAAACGAAACCCTAGAATTGAGTTCCTTTCGTGATACAACAGACCAAGACGAAACGACATCGAAATAAATGAATCTCTCTGGACTTCTAGAATCCTTCTCACAATACAACAAACCAAAAGGAAAAGAAACCATCGACTTTCTGGAGTTCCTCCCCTAATACAGCTAACTAATCAATACAATACGTACTGAAGTAAAATCCTTATTTTGAAATCCCTTTTGCAATGTAAGATCACGATGAAATGAAATGAAACGACTTCTTCTACTATGAAACCGACCACAATTCATAACGGAACGAAACGAAAGTTCTTGAGTCAACCCAAAATGCACCAGATCAACGATTGGTGAAATGAGTTCTTCTCAAAATACGAAACACTAACTTGAAGCAAAACAAGGTTCTGGAAGTACTATAATCCCTCTCACATTGACATACTCCAAAAGGAAACGAAAACGAAATAAAAACGTACTAGATGTAGAAATGAAATCCCTACACAATACAACACACCCAAACGAAACGAAAATAAAATAAAAAGTTCTGGAATCCCTCTGGTAATGCAGCAAAACCAAAACGAAATGAAACGAAAAGAAATCCCACAAGTTCTGGAATCCTCTAGCAAAGAAGCAAACCAAAACAAAACGAAAACGAGATGAAACGAAATCCCTGAAGTTCTGTAGTTCCTCTCGCCCATTACGATTAAACTGTCATGTTCATTATAGTTGTGCTGTCTTGCTTGTGACTGGATCTCCTCCCAAACACGAGCGTTGCCTCGAGCTGCTTGGAACTAATTGCTTTGGTATTTGACTTAGATTATGCAAATGAATACTTGAATATATATATGTATATATATGTATATATATATATATATATATATATATATATATATATATACACACACACACACACACAAAACGTCACTGACTTGGAGATACTAGCACACACATGAGATTAAAAGTAGTTTGCGTGTGTGTGTTTGTGTTTATTTTCTTAAATGATATCATGGACCTCATTCAAACACTAATAAAGAATAAATACATGACAGAAATCGATTTTATAAAATGCCCGTATTTATGATATAAACTTATGATATATAAGAATTCATGATTTGAATCGCAACCAATCTCCATTAATTATAAATAATATTAGGGGCGAATATGTCAGTTAAATTAATGATCCACTT
>NW_028234416.1:25661652-25669152 GCF_977035675.1 Penaeus japonicus | reverse complement strand
AAAGCTAAAATCAAATAAGTTCCATCTAACTTTCCCTCCTCTTCGCCTCCAGGATGATTACGTCGAGAGCAAAATGTACCCCATCATCCCCAGATACTTCATGTTAAAAGAAATGATTCACGACGTGATGCGGGACCCTGCATTCGTGGAGATTTGCCATGAAGTCACTCAAGGACCACCTCCACCTGCGACTTAGTAGGTTCTCCTCGAGCCAGCTGAGCACGGACGCCGAGGACTTACTTGCTAGTCGCTCTTTTGTCTCTCGAGAATGTTCGAGGGATGCTCCCCTTGCAGGATGCCGCCGATTCACTGTTACTCGTCGAGTACGTTTTCTTCAGAGCAGTCATGACCATATTCTCAGGCCATTTTCTGTTGCGAGTGATATGACAGATGTTAGCAATGTCATTATCATTATTATTACTCTTATTATTATCATTTTTTATTATTATTGCCATTCAGAATTGTCACTGCTATCAATATTATCTTTATTTCTTTGATCATTATCATCGTTATGCCTTTTTTTTTTTTTCCTTTTTTTTTTTTTTTTTGTTATCCCTATAGTTATTAATGGATTTTTTTGTATTATTGTGACCATCATCAGTTTCATTATGCTCAGTATTGTCTTTATCCTTATCATTTCTTATTACTATTATCAACTTTATTATTGTCACTATTATCATTGTTATCATTATCAACTTTATCATTCTATTGTTGCTATTTTCTTTATACTTATTATTAATATCATCTATAATTATTATCAATTTCATCATTATTGTTATTTATCATTATCATCATTATTAGCATTACTGTTGTTGATAGCGTTTACTTACGTTATTCATCTCTGTCTTTTCTACAATAGAATTTTTCAAAAATATTTTTCTTTTGTGATAAGTAATAAGCTCATGCTTTACGGTCACTTTTAGTTTAATTGATGAAACATTTCCAAGCTTGATTTAATTACGCGCACAGTCATATGAACTTCTTTTTTTCAATTTAGATTTGTTACGTTTGTAGAATATGTGTAATTGTTTAGTGATGAAATAGCCGTGTTTTTTTCCTATCTTTAGAGGATAGTATTATCAACGAGGAAAAGAGTAATGACTGTTAAGGGTATATCGTTTAAATTTCATTTTTCTTAATATTAATGATGTTTGGATTATGTTATGGTACTACAGCGAATATAAATCCTCATAGTGTTACATGATTTGAAAAATAAGTTCATGTATTATATTAGTGATGTATTATCTCCAACTGCATAATGTGTTTGATACAGTTTAGTACAAAAGCAAAACATATTTAATACTTTTTTCAACTCTATATCTCTGAAACTGAAAAAGAAGAAAGGCAAAAAAAGGGATGCAGAATATAACAATTTATTTTACTCTTATCACAATGATATATATTAGTATCAAATAGACATCAAATTGACCCAATTGAGGTCAGAGGAAGATCACATTTCAAAATTTATCAAAATATTTCGGTAATTTTTCAATATCCTAAGTGGGGATTTTACTGATATGAAAATATGATGTACTTATTTTTACATATCACTCGAATAATTATAAATAATAACAACTCTGATGATCAAATCTATATATATTCATCCTAATGAATAAGAGTAATGGATATGTATATACACTGTCATAAAATTGTCTCGTAAACATGTAAACCAGTCAAATTAAAACTATAATATATAAGACACATTGTGGACCATGCTTATTCATTTAATTGAATGAAATCATTTTTTTTTTTTCTCTCAGCTTGGACCAAAAATAATATATAATACCTATTATAAATGAAAAGGAAGCGCCAGGGATTCCCTAGTAAATAAGAAAACGATATAGGGTAGATTATATACATATATACATACATATATATATATATATTTAGAGGAAATTTTACATTATGTGACTTTTTTAGCGTCATGATAGGTGTTAGTTTTTCAGAAAGAATATTATCGTATTTTTGCTAAGGGTAAGAGACAATAATAATTTAAAAAAGGGAATGTGCGGAATCTTGTGACCAACCATGATGTGCCAAATATCATAGATTTTACTCCATATATTCTTTTAAAGTTTGAAGATAAGCCGTAATGGAGATAAAGATAGTTGTAGACTGAACATGATTTTTTTTTTTTTTTTTTTACTAATTCATCATATGTAATTATCCCTGAGAGTTATGATGAGTTGGACTCGTTCTTTTTTTATCATAATGAAGAGAGGGTAAAGGAATTCATTTATTGCTATATATTTCAAAGAGCAGAGTCTAGTACGCGAAAAAAATGTGGTTGCATTAGATGAAACAATATGAAAATAAATGGGGGAAAATATGGATATGTATATATATATCACAATTTCATTTGATATACAAATGAACCAACTTCAAATAATAACAATAACTTATAAATAGATAAACTGGAAAACATAATGAGGTGAAATAATATATCAACACTACATAATGATAATAATGATAAAGCCGCAATACAAGTATATGGAAAGTCATAGTGACATAGATTTATAAATACAAAAAAACACAAGATAGGTATATAGACAGTTCCAGAGTCCATACTGCCGTGAAGGGGAGACTGCTGTAGCTAAAAATAAGAATGGAACACGTTTGCTCCTATCCCAGGACCGACACTTACCCTTTTTTCTTAGTTATTGCAGTCTCCCTTATTAATATATTGCCATTAGTAGATGATAGTGTGTTAGCCATTATTGTTTGAAGGTGTCACAGTGATAAATGTTAGGCGAGCAATGTTCAGTCATGATAAATTTAGCCTTTTAAGTATTTCCATTGTGTCATGCTTTATGTACAGTGTATTCTGAATTGGTGTACTCACGTTTGTGCTACGGTTCTACGGTAATAAGAGCACCTAAACATGCGGTGTATTGTACTGCCCTGACTTTGTAGTTATTAGGAATTATGGCATGAAAGGTGAAACTTTGAATGTGATTAGTGGAGGATATTTATGAATGAAGATAATAGGATACTACAATAAAAAACTGATGCTCGAGATTTTTATCCGTTATCATTACTACGATCTCCAACAGATACATCTAGTTCCTACAGACGCGGAGTTTTGCTATTCATTGTGAATCTATCATAATGTAGAGCATTTTATTATTATTATATTATTATTATTATTATTATTATTATTATATATATATATATATATACATATATATATATATATATGTATATATATGTATATATATATATATATATATATATATATATATATTTTTTATATATATATATATAATATATATATATATATATATATATATATATATATATATATATATATATATATATTATTATATATATATATATAGATATATATATAATATATATATATATATATATATATATATATATATATATATATATATATATATATACATATACATATACATATACTTATAAATGCACCTTATGTACTCTTTGATAATTTAGTTTATCAGTTATATTTAATTTCTTTCTAATTTTTCGTTTATTAATCTCTTTTATTTTATCGATGGCTAGTGTTTCTGAAGATCTGTATATGAAATAATCATCATATGGCATCGTCATCATTTCTATATCATAATGATCATCTTTATTGTTATCATTATCATCATCATCATTATTATTATGATTATGAACGTGATTTTCAATATTATTATCATCATAATTGTCATTATCATTATCTTTTTATTATTATTATTAAGAATATTATTGATAGCATTTAAATTTTCATTACTATCATTATTATCTTTATCATTGATTATCATCATTATTATCATCATTATCATTATTATTACTATCAACACCATCATTGCTTTTATAATTATCATTATGATTATCATTATCATCATTATCATTACTGCTACTACTTTTATCCTTGTTTTTTACTAATATCATTATCAATATCCTAACCACTATTCTTATTGTTATCATTATGATTATTATTATTATTATTATTATTATTATTGTCCTTATTATTATTATTATTATTATCATTATTATTATTATTACCATCATTATTATTATAATGACTATTATCACTATAATTATAGCTATTATCATTATTATTATTATCCTTAGCATTATTATTAGTATCATTATCATTATGATAATTTTTATAGTGAAATTTATTATTATAATGTTTATCGTTATTATCATTCTCATTATCATTATCATTTTCATTTTTATCATTATTGTCCTTATCATCATCATCAAACTCATCGTTATCATTACCATTACTATCATTCTCATTATTATTACATCTTTTATTAATATCATAATCATTATTATTATTATTATTATAATTATTATTCTTTTATCATTATTGTTATTACAATAATCATCTTAATTACTATAATCATTATCATTATTATTGCCATTGTCATCATCATCATTATCTACATGATTATTATTATCATTATCATTATTACTATCACTGGTACCATCATTCATATCACCATTTCCATTATTTCAACCATTATCATTGTTATTACTATCATTTTAAAGAATAAAAATAATAAGATTATCATCATCATTATTTTTATCATTATTAATGTTATTATCACGATCCTTATCATTATAAGCATTATTATTCTTAATTTCATTACTCTTATCATTACTATTACCCCTATTATCATTACTTTATCGTTATTACTGATATTTTCTTTATTACTATTATCATCCTTATTATTATCATTATTATCATTACTAATCGTGAGCATTATTATCATCATCATTATTATTTTCATTATCATTATTATCATCATTATTACTATCATTATCATCATTACCATTACTATCATTATCATCATTACCATTACTATCATTATTACACTCACTATCACCATCACCATTACATCACCATCATCATCATTATTAGTACTGTTGTCATCATCATTAACATTACCATTGTTACTTTTGCTATGGTTATTATTATAATCATTATCATTATCATATCAATATATTATTGCCATTATCATTTTCAACATTTTTTAAAATTATTATTATTGTTACTGCTGTTATAATTTTCATCTTTACGGTTTTTGTTATTTTTCTTACTTTATTATCATTATCATCATCATCATCATAACAATTACCATTATCATTGCCATGGTCATATTCACTTTCATGTTATCATCATTTGCATTGTCACTGTCATTATACTGTTAATTATTTTGTCACTTTTTTCATCATTATTTGTATCGCCATAATATCGTAATAATATCATCATTATCATTTTGTTATTTTTTTATCATTATTATGAATCATCATGAGTTATCATTATTGTCATAATTGCCATTGTTTATCATTATCATTATCATCATTATTACCCTTTATCCGTTACCATCGTCATCAAAATCCATATCAAGATTGTTATCAACACTATTGTTTCCAACATTATATCACTCCTATTATGATTAGTGCCATCTTTAATTTCAACACGTTTTTTTTTTTTTTTATATATATAATTAATCACTATAGAAATGGTGATCATTGATTGTGTAATGTGATCATGCCATTATCAATATCATTACTGTAGTTGTCTGTATCATTTTTATTATTTAATTACATAACTATCTAATTTGATATTCTTGATTATTTAATTCATATTCATTAATATAACATGTTTGCTCATATTGAAGTTTGCAAAATAAACAAAAAAAAACATACATACATACACACACACACACATACACACACACACACTCACACACACACACGCACACACAGACACACACACACACACATACATACATATATATAGATATATATAGATATATACATACATATATATATATATGTATATATATATATATATATATATATATATGTATATATTATATATATATATATATATATATGTTGGATTAATTAATTTACTTATACGTCTCTTTCTTTTTATGTTTTTTTTTTTCAGTTATCATTATTAGTCTATTATCCCTATTTTTAAAACTGTTACTTCAATATTTTCCCACATAAGTGGCAGAGCATTAAAAAAAACATTTCAACAAAGCATAAAGACATAGCAACATTATCAACATTAATTATTCATCTATTTTGAAATATCTTACAAAGTATCGTCAGATATCCTAAAAAAAAAAAAAAAAAAAAAAATGCCTGGTTCGTCTTCTGCACCTGCCATTACAATGTGTATATATATAAGTCATAAGCATAAATGATTGGCAGCTACTTCCTGTTCGGTCCAAGTGGCGACGAAGGTAGAGTTAAGGTTGTGACGTCACGAGCCTTGAGACCTTCTTCTTCACTCAGTAACCATCCTCTTTGCAGGATATCATCTGTATATTACTGTTTGTCAATTTCGTAAGACTGTTTATTATTATTATTATAATCCGTTTTTGTTTTTTTAGTTTGTGTGACGTCTGCTCAGTTCATGATTGTTTGTAGTGGATTGAGTCTCTCTCTGTACTGTGTATTTAAAAAAATCGGTGTACTATTTTGATATGTTTCATTCTTCTTCTTCATTAATTTGTGTGTTTTGTATCGAGGATTGAATGTACTCTTTTTGAGACATGCCAGTATCGTAACTTTGTCTTTGATTTGTTAGATTCTCCTCGAGAGAATACCCAATAGTTGGACTCATCAACACAACAGTTTGGCCAGCGTTGGTGTCATGACAATTGATGCGCCTTACTCGTGATGTTGTGACTTGTCGTATGCATATGAAATAACAGGTAATATGACATTTATTATGGGAGTAAAAATGCAGTTCAGATTATATGATTTCCGAAAATGCAAATTCAAAAGAAAATACGTGTAGGGGTCTGCTTGTACAGGCATGCTAGATGTCATTAATAATGATTGAATGAAATATGAAAATAATGTATAGATGTAATGCAAAAGTGTACAGATGGGTTGTTCCACTTTTAAAAGTTATGGATTTTTATATAATCAAGATTTTTAATCAAAAGTAATTGGACTTCTGGATCAGATATAAGTTTTAAATGTCTAAAACCTTAAAGATATAACTTGAAATCTATATATGGGCTGTGCTTTTGCTTGTAGTACATCTGGCCATGTTATTTACTTAAGATGCATATTAACGTTGTGTTTGAACACAGTTATGGTAAAATACGATATCAAAGTCTGATAGTGAGACAGACAGGTTTATATGTCTCTCTTTTGGGCAATTTCGAAATTCTTTAACTTATAAAAATAATTATGTATATCTTTCCTACATGAGGCAACATACCAATTGATATGCATCTTAGTTTCCTCTGATTCATTCCGCTAATGAGCTTCAGCATCCTGATTAAAAATCACCATATTTCAGAGAGAGAGAAGAAGGGAGAGAGGGAGGGAGGGAGAGAGAGAGAGAGAGAGAGAGAGAGGGAGGGGAGGGGGGGGGGGGGGGAGGAGAGAGAGAGAGAGAGAGAGAGAGAGAGAGAGAGAGAGAGAGAGAGAGAGAGAGAGAGAGAGAGAGAGAGAGAGAGAGAGAGAGAGAGAGAGAGAGAGAGAGAGAGAGAGAGAGGG
>NW_028234416.1:25614152-25616652 GCF_977035675.1 Penaeus japonicus | reverse complement strand
TGTGTGTAGTGTGATAGTATTTTATACGAGCATAGTGTCGTCTAGACTTGTGCGAGGACATTCGAAAGTGCCGCTAAACGTTACGGTGTTCCAGTTATAGTCTTATAAAAAGTAACAGTAGCATGAGACATTTATTTCTGTGGTTGGCATGTCACTATATACTGAAAGATGTTATCATAAGTTGTTACACTCCTTTAATGTAATGTGGCATGCCCCGTATAGCACGAGAGTATGTTATTGTATTACATTGTATGTTGGAACCAGAGGCTTTTTTGTTGTTCCACGAGACAGCGGCAGGGATGAGACCCCCTCTTTATTTTGGGCTCCAGCACGTTCATACATATACATATATATATATATATATATATATATATATATATATATATATATGTGTGTGTGTGTGTGTGTGTGTGTGTGTGTGTGTGTGTGTGTGTGTGTGTGTATATATATATATATATATATATATATATATATATATATATATATATATATATATATATATATATATATATATACACACACAAAGACACACATATATATATGTATGTATGTATATTTTTATCTATCTATCTATCTATTCATATGTATATATATATATATATATATATATGTATATATGTATATACATATATATGTGTGTGTGTTTATGTATATATATTAATACATATATATACATATATACATATATGTATATATATAGATATATAGATATATTATATATATATATATATATATATATATATATATGTATGTATATGCCGATCCAGTGCTATTCTGTGCCACTTCTTCTAGTTGTTTTGGGGTTGTGTTATTCTTGCGGCACATCACACCTACCCCTCGAATTTCTTCTTGTATGTGATGCTGGTTGAGCCTCAATTGCTTGAGGTTATAATTTCATTTTGATCTGCAGATGATATTACAATTGAGACTCCCTAGATCGTTCTGATCTTGAAACAGAATATCAAATTAGTGAAATTATTCGTCGTTAGCGTGTCTCATATGATTTTAAAAAATCATAAATAAAGTAGCGTGGGTGTGGTCTCTGATCTTTCTTATCTTTCTTGTGCTTTCTTATGATCATCATTTATAATAGTAAGAAATGGAAATCCTAACGCGTTCATAGCATAAGTATCATGCAGAAAGGGCACCGATTCTTCTCTGCATGAATGATTATTTTTGCCATATCTTCCATTTTCACATATAAAGCATAGAAGTTTACCACAGACTTTTTAAAAGTCAGGGACGCGAGCTAGTGATCAGTCGGTCTCATTACAAAAGGATGGTAATATACCATGAATAAGGAAATAATAATATTGAAATAATAATAATAATACAGAAAACCTAACTAGGCCACCAGGAAATATTTTTTTAAAGAACACTAGCATAAAAGAACCGCCATAATAACAATTTCAAAACATCAACATCTAAATGCACTGAATTTGGTTGTGGTCTCTGCAATAAGCATCAAACCAGTCAAGGAAAAAAAGGAAAGAAACAGCAATCCATAAACGACAAGATTAAGTTCCGGGTCTGTCTTTTGTTATCTCTTCGAAACACTCACGAACTGCAGGGGGAAAAATCAGAGCGATATTGCATTAAATAGTATTTGTGGTTTGCAGAGTTGAATCGAAGCTGCGTCGATGATATGGCACTGGTAATTGCAAGTGAATCTAAAGCAAAGTATATTTGTTATAAAAAAAGTAGTATTAATAGTAATAGTGACTATCATTATAATGATTATAGTAATGATATCAATAATGATGATAAAAATACTGGTAACAATGATAATAACAATGATGAAAGTATTGATAATCGTGATATTGATGATGATGATAATAATAATGATAATGGTAATGATAATGATAATAACAATAATAACTATGGTAATGATAGAAGAAAGAAGAAGAAGAACAAAAGCAACATTATTAATGTCATAATTATCATGATGATAACACTAATAGTGATAATGATCACGATAACAATATTAAGGATAATCGGAGTAGTAATAATCATAATGTTGATAATGATAATAATAAGAATAATGGTGGTAATAATTGTTATGAAAATAATAACAATGATAATAAGGATTATGATGATGAAAATAATGATAATGACAATAGTAATAATGATGATAAAAATGATGATGATAAGGATGATATTGATAAAAATGGTAATGATGATAATGATAATGATAACGATATTGATTATGATGATGCTAATAACATCAATAATGGTAATAATAATAGTAATAACAATGATGATGATGATAATAACAAACATGATAATAATTCATAATGATAACTACAATAATAGTCTTGATATCAATTATAATGATTACAACAAAAATCCGTTATAAAAATTGTAATAAAAATAAACAGTATCAACACCATATAAGCAACGCGGTACTTGCTGATTCTATGATAAGATTTAAAATCATGAAAGAAGAAAAAAAAACACCTGTTGATTTAATTAATAACTAAACGTGATCCATATATACCAG
>NW_028234416.1:25601397-25611552 GCF_977035675.1 Penaeus japonicus | reverse complement strand
ATTTTATATAATTGTTCACTTGTTATTAAGACATGAAGCGCGCTGCATTATACACAACCCGTCAAATCTGAATAATGAGCTTAACATCAACACAAAATATTCTATTTAAAGCGAAATCGAGTAAGATATTTCACTCCCGTCCAGACAAAAGAATCCACAGTGACTTGTAAAAAAATCAATTTAACTGATAGTAAGGAGAAAAATACAATAACAAACCAAAGGAAAAGTAAATTGCAGTATACAGGAGAATGATACAATAACATTAAAACGCCAATAAACAATAATTCAACAAGATGTCGTAACGAGACATACTTTCCAACCGTGATTGCAAAAGAGTCTATATATTGCGGACGCTTCAACAGCATTTTCTTTTTCTTTTTTTTTATTAGGCTTTGTCCCCTTCTTTTTTCCCTGTTTCATCTAAGTTTGTAATGCAACAGTAGAAGGTACCATCGTCTTCAAGCGTTCTTGGTCTACTGCTTCTAACACACTGCCAAACGCAGAAGTTATTATTGCATTAGGATATATATTTTTGTTGGAACTTACTCGAAACCTTGTGGATGTTTGTGATTATTATAGTATTTTACCCTTGATGGAAGAGGAACTGTCTTTATCAGCTTGTAAATATATGCAGATTATCTCTCTCTCTCTCTCTCTCTCTCTCTCTCTCTCTCTCTCTCTCTCTCTCTCTCTCTCTCTCTCTCTCTTTCTCTCTCTCTCTTTCTCTCTCTCTCTCTCTCTCTCTCTCTCTCTCTCTCTCTCTCTCTCTCTCTCTCTCTCTCTCTCTCTCTCTCTCTCTCTCTCTCTCTCTCTCTCTCTTTCTTCCTTTCTATCTCTATCTAACCTACTCGAGTTTCAAGATTCCCACGCATCCAAATATAGCTCAAAAAATATATTTAACACGAAATACCCAAAACTTCAGCTTATCATTTCAGAAATATATTATCGTCATCCGGTCTATATCAAATTAGCTAAACCCCCCCGGTATAAAGAGGCAAAGAAACGGCAACAAATTTCCTAATATCGCTCGAGCCACAGTCACACAGCAGCATCGACAAACGAGAGCCATAACTTACAAACTACAAATAGACGTTATTGTATACAAGACGAGACTAGTAAACGATGGCATTAAAACATTGGACGCAATACAAGGAATTATAGCTCTATTGCTTTCTACTGACTGGTTTTCAGGTTTAGCCGAATGAATAGTTCTTGTGCGTAAACGAGTTGATTCAGAAAAGGCTTTCTGGTAATAGGTGTGGCAGAACGCATCATTGTTAATGTGTTGTATACGTGTACATATATGCATTAATGCAATAATATGTAATTACATATTTATCTATTTATACACACACACTCTCTCTCACACACACACACACACACACACACACACACACACACACATATATATATATATATATATATATATATATATATATATATATATATACATGTGTACGTATATGTATATATACATACATATATATATAATTTCCCATGTGTCTAATACATTGGATGTTGAAGTTCAAATATAGTTAAATATTCAGATAAAAGTATAACTCAGTAGATATTAGTAGATATTAATGACGAAAGCAATAATATCACCTGTTATTGAAATCTGATTGGTAACTGCTCTTTAGTAATAAAGCGACTGCAGAATTGTATTTAGGAATATAAGTTTACTTAAATAACGGCTCTGTACTGAGGGAGCGTGGGCTGTAGATGCCACTGCCACTTCACGCACTCTACTTGATACCGGCACACTAAATAGAAATTGAATGCATGAACATGATATACCAACGCACTGACACATATAGACACAGATAAGCATACACGCACACATACACTAACATATACCAACATACACATACACGTCCACCACACACACACACACACACACTCGCGCGCGCTCATTTACACACACACACACTTACACACACACACACTTACTCACAGACACACACATACACACACTTACACACACACACACACACTTACTTACACACACACACAAACAAATTCACATACGCATTAGCAGTTAAGAGACGACTACCTCTGCCTCTTGGGGACCGACACGAAACCTCTTGAAGGGGTTGAGGTACCTGGAGCAGCAGGAACGTGGGTCTTTAACACGCAAGTTCTTGTCTATTGTTATGTGGCTGTTTAATAATTCATGTGCTTTTCATGGTTTAATTTTTAATGCTTAGTTTAAAAAGGGTTGGCGGAAGTCAGACATGGATCTTGAGTCTGTTTTTGAGGAAATATGAGTTTTTTTTTTTTTTTTGGTAGTTAGATTTATATAGAGAATCGGTCAGGCTGTGGCAAGGTTTGATGATGGGGATAAGTGATAATAATAGCAATTGATATTAATGACAATAGTATTGATAATGATTATCGTAATAAAAATAATGCTAATGACAATAAGAATCATATCAATAATGATGATAATGACAGCAAAACAGTGCTACTGCTCCTAGTAACAATAAAAAGAGTGGAAATCAGATTAATGATAATGATAATGATAATAATAAATACACCGATTTATAAAAGTCACCGACGTTTCTCTCTCTCACTGTTGCTCATAGGAAAGACAATTTTCCTCTCGAAATTATATGCAACGTTCCAGATGGTTTATGTGAAGACCCGGTCATAAAGTGAGCACGAAAGTCGGATAAAGAAAATAAGGAAAAGATAAATAAAGAGAGGGAGAGAGAAAATGAACTGGTGAATATCTAATGAGTCTGATAATGACTTCTTATGCGGAAGAGTTATGTTATAATTATATCATACTGAAAGCTATCAAAAGTAAGCTTTACAGGTTGATACGACTATTTGCAAATTATTGAAATGGAACTCGTACATAATGTACACCTTCTTTCATTTAAGTATGTGAAGAAAAAGATAATCCTTAACCAAATATTTAAAAATGAAAAATATATTTTCATATATAGCATTCTATTTATTGTGAGCGTGTGTTAATTTCCTTGAGAAGTTTAAATTTTATTTTCCCCGTCTTCTCCTTCTCTCTCTCTCTCTCTCTCTCTCTCTCTCTCTCTCTCTCTCTCTCTCTCTCTCTCTCTCTCTCTCTCTCTCTCTCTCTCTCTCTCTCTCTCTCTCTCTCTCTCTCTCTCTCTCTCTCTTTCACTCTTGTTCTCGCTCTCGATCTCGCTCTCTCTCTGAACGAAGCTTTCAAGACAAAAGTAAATGTGTCACAGAAAAATAAATATAGCGATCATAAACTCACTCAAATAAGGAATAAAGCAATAGTGACCTAAACTCATACTCCCCACCGAGTGCCATCGAGGACGCCACAAAAGAGAGAGGGACAGGATAACACACGAGAACGGCGAAGAAGGAACGGCGAAGATTAGACGTTGCCGCGAACGTCTTGCTGACCTACCTGGACGGTGATTATCGAGCCAGTCATTAAACGTTTCTAATCCATTTAGTCGCTCTGGTTAAGACTTAAAGAAGCCTGGAAGTTTCTCTCATCAGTGGCCGTGGATAAGTGGCAGCAACACTCAAGGTCTGATGACTACGACTGGTGGTTTTGTGTTTTGTTTTTTTTTCTTGGGAGGTGTTTAGTGTTGGTTGTGTTTATTGTGTGTTCATCTCTTGATTTTATTTTTTCCTTTCTTTCTTTCTTTCTTTCTCTCTTTCTCTTTCTCTCTCTCTCTCTCTCTCTCTCTCTCTCTCTCTCTCTCTCTCTCTCTCTCTCTCTCTCTCTCTCTCTTTCTCTCTATTTACTTATCTATCTACCTCTCTCTCTCCTTCTACCACCTTCCTATCACTTCTATTGAGGTACAATTCTCTTATTTATTAGAGTTTAATTCACAACTATAACTTCATTATCGGTAGCTGCCTCTTCATTATGGTGATGAAGTGAATTTTATCACTTTTCAAATAGAACCTCTAACATGAGGATTGTTTTTTTTAGTCCTTATTGTAATGATAATTGGACAGCATTTATTCTAATCGGATTTACGTTTTTAGAGTATAGTTCTAAAGTGAACAATTCTTTAATTGAACGATTTCCTTAGGTGAACTCAAATGTTTCCATAAAATCCTGATTTATATATATATATATATATATATATATATATATATATATATATATATATATATATATATATGTATGTATGTATGTATGTATGTATGTATATGCATATATATATGTATTTTTTTCCAATTGATATACTGGTTTCTTAGATATGTAAAACGTTTTCCTCTTTTATTTGCATTTGTAGCACGTCTTTTAACACTCAGTTGGCGAATAGCACAATTTTTCCTTTTTCCTTTCTTTCTTTCTTTCTTTCTTTCTTTCTTTCTTTCTTTCTTTCTTTCTTTCTTTCTTTCTTTCTTTCTTTCTTTCTTTCTTTCTTTCTTTCTTTCTTTCTTTCTTTCTTTCTTTCTTTCTTTCTTTCTTTCTTTCTTTCTTTCTTTCTTTCTTTCTTTCTTTCTTTCTTTCTTTCTTTCTTTCTTTCTTTCTTTCTTTCTTTCTTTCTTTCTTTCTTTCTTTCTTTCTTTCTCTCTTTCTCTTTCTCTCTCTCTCTCTCTCTCTCTCTCTCTCTCTCTCTCTCTCTCTCTCTCTCTCTCTCTCTCTCTCTCTGTTTACTTATCTATCTACCTCTCTCTCTCCTTCTCCCACCTTCCTATCACTTCTATTGAGGTACAATTCTCTTATTTATTAGAGTTTAATTCACAACTATAACTTCATTATCGGTAGCTGCCTCTTCATTATGGTGATGAAGTGAATTTTATCACTTTTCAAATAGAACCTCTAACATGAGGATTGTTTTTTTTAGTCCTTATTGTAATGATAATTGGACAGCATTTATTCTAATCGGATTTACGTTTTTAGAGTACAGTTCTAAAGTGAACAATTCTTTAATTGAACGATTTCCTTAGGTGAACTCAAATGTTTCCATAAAATCCTGATTTATATATATATATATATATAATATATATATATATATAATATATATATATATATATAATATATATATATATAATATATATATATATATATAATATATATATATATATATGTATGTATTTTTTTCCAATTGATATACTGGTTTCTTAGATATGTAAAACGTTTTCCTCTCTTATTTGCATTTGTAGCACGTCTTTTAACACTCAGTTGGCGAATAGCACAATTTTTTTTTTTTCCTTTCTTTCTTTCTTTCTTTCTTTCTTTCTTTCTTTCTTCCTTTCTTTACTTTTTTCTTCTTCTATTTCTATTCTCCTTCTATTCCTTCTCATGTCTGCTCCTTTCTCTTCTTTATGTTTCTTTCCCCATTTCTTCTCTTCTTTTTTTTATATTCCATTTTCCTTCCCTCTTCTTTTGTCTATTCTCTTTTCTTCTTTCTTCTTTCTCTCCTCCTTCTTTCTCATCTCTTATTCCTTTTCCCTGTCCTTCTTCCTCCTTTTCCTTCGTATTTTCTCTTCCTCATAAGTGTGCAATCAACAGTAATGAACAAGCATCGACAAGAATTCTTGCTTTCACCTCAATCAATATTCAACCTTCGAGAACTTTTCCAAGTCACGTCCTACACCCGCTTTGGAAGTCTGTCTGTAATTCTGCTCAACGCAAAATCCATCCTCTTAAAATTCTAATAGTCTTTTATTTCTCATGCGCTGAGTAGTATCCTAGCTTACACATTTGAACAGATTTAGCCCTTTTTCTCTTTCTTAAAAAAATACACGAAAGAACACGCTAATAAAAGCAATCGGTTTCCATCTCCACATGCGTTAGAAAAAAAGGGAATTACTCCACATACTTAATTGGTTTATTGGAAGCCATCAGGTAAGCGATTAATAGATGCTAATTGGATAACCTTGCAACAAATGATGACATTTACGGCGATTTTTAGGGATTATATTCCATCAAGTGTTCTTTTATGAACATTTAGTAAATGCCTCGACTAGCCTTCACTCGTCATGTAATAGTGAATAAAGGCACACAAAGAACTATCAAGAATGAGAATATAAGATGTCACTTTTCCTTTGATTGATAGTGATAATACCAAATCAAATGGCTAGTATACATAGATCATTCAGAAATCTTATGTAAATTACTTGTTTGTCAACCATCTAATCATGGAAACCAAAGTACTGTGCGGAAAGACATATAAAAAAAAATGATGATGTTACTAGCCGATAGCAAAATTATGGGAAGGAAAATAACAAGGGTGATGATGATGATAATGTTTATGGTAATGGTGATGATGAGGGTACTATTGGTGATGATATTGATATCATATATTATATATGATAACGATGATGATAAAAAACATTGATAGTAGTGATAACAGAAATGAACAACAAAATAATTGTAATAACAGTAAAATAGTATCAAATAAAACGAAGATAAAATACACTGCAATCTATTCTTAGCTGTGTTTTCTGAAAATTAAGAGAAGATTTTGACATCTTTTCACGTGCTCAAAATTATATTTTGATGACAATCCCATAACGAGATGGTCAACGAAAATAATTGCTGCTATAAAGCTTAGTTAGCTATCATATTAAAGTATATGATATATAATTCAAACTAGGCAAGAAGAGTATATACATATATAAATATACATGCAAAAAAATATATATAAATATATGTATATCTATATATATATATATGTAGGTAAAATATTCGTGTATAATCATCCCAAAAAATATGTTAAAGTCTGCGGAATTCTGAAGCCACATTTAACTATGACAAAGCATAGGAAGTTAACGCGTTCTCCAACTTATTTCATCTTATCAAGCCAGCCGAGAATTTATAGAATTAAGGTTGCATGCTTTTGCGGGAGAATGTTTCTGCTGCATTCTTTGGTTGCAGAGGACAGTCATATCAAACAAAGTCTCTTCGAAGAGAAAAAAAAAATTATATAAAAATTCTTCCCCGTTATGGTTTATAAAAAAAAAAAAAATAGAGTGATGTTATTATTGTATTTTCCCTCTAGTTCCCCCTCCGAGCGTGTTGAATTCCATACACCTCTTCTTCTTTTATCTTATTCTTATTCAATAAAGTTTGGAACCGAAAAGTTTTTCGATCACGGTGTCAGCATGAAGTAAAAACCATTTAAGCGGCGACCCCGTGGTTTTAGGTCGTTTTCTCACGTTGCGAAAGAACTTGCAGGAAAAACGAGGAACATCCGATGAAAATCTTTTGAGGCGGAAATCATAGATATTGCTTGATTTGGAGACCAATGTATATATTCTATACTGTATCATCGTCAGAAATACAGAATATACAGTATATAAATAATTTAATACTACCCATACATTACTGAAAAAATAATGTGTAATAAAGCAAACAAGTCGATCCAAATTTCAATATTCCCAACAATAATAAATCCCCAACGATTACAAAGATTACAAACCATCACATCACATGATGATGAAGCTACATCAAGACAATTACAGGATGCTGAGAATAATATCTTAATTGGGTGTCCGAGCGGCGATGCCATGCCACAGGGACTGTAATTAATATGTCCTGCACACGTCTTTGATCGTCTCCTCTCTATTTCAGTATGTCAGTCTATTTATCTCTCTATCGATCAGCTCTTACACTTATCAACGGTTTTTGTATGTTGTTATTGACATAGCTAAGGCTTTCATCCCCGTTGTTCCTGATTTACCAGCTTATCAATTTTCTTTCTAATGAACCATATATATTTCCGTCGCTCCTCTCTTTCTCTATCTTTCTATATCTAATAAAAGCATTTGCCCATCTATCCATCTACCTTCAGAAGGTAGGTAGTCTCCTAGCACTACCGATACAGTTAAAGAGTGACAAGAAACATAATGAAGCTTCTAAGAGATTTAAGAATTTATCGCAATTCCACCGCGGAGATTTAAAGTGTCGACTCCGCCCACAACGGGACAATACATCTCTATCACTGCCTGGAAGTTGCGATGTGATTTAAGCCTTGTGATTTATTATCATATGCAGTAGTCTTAGAAGAAAAGTGTCTATCTAACTTTCTAACTATCTATTTATCCATCTCTTCCCCCCCTACTTTCTCTCTCTCTCTCTCTCGACAGAAAAGAGAGCAAGTATGTTTATTTTTCCTATTTTCACTATCATTAACTCGTCTGGTAATATTTTCATTTCAAAAACACAATCCTAGAATAAGCATGACCACAGTCGATAACCCAGTCTCTCTCATCTCTTACGGTTATACACAACATGTTATTCGATTGCCTAGGAAGCGAATACCTTCATCAACACTATAGGCGGAGCATAGCCATTGAGACGATCAGATTCGTAGGTCGAATGGAGCATTTGGTCCATTTCACATATCCAGTCATGTGCAGCATTTATGCTTTCCTATTTCGAGGGAATAGAAAAGGGGGGGGGGCATCATGAGGCGATTACCGAAAGTTAAAATAGTTGCAGATATTGCATTTCAAGTAAATCGGACTACTATTAGGCATTTATACTTTTGCATGACATTCTGATATAGGTTTTTGTTTTTAGTCACACAAGACACCTCACACACATGCATATGATCTCATCATTCTTTGAAAAGAAAGCTCATTTCTCTCAAGTATGTTTATAGCTTAAATTGAAAATAAGTTCAAAATCTGATTTCACACTCCAGCCAGAGAAACCACTCAAAATAATTCCTCGCTCCCTCCTCTGAACTTACCCAGTCTGATCCCTGAGTTACTTCTACTGTGAAGATAACTGTATTCCCATATTCCATATCACAGTAGTGTTCAGTAGATTTTCTTTTTTTATTGTTTACTTACGACGTTACATAGATATGATAAACCGTGCACTAACTTTTAAGACTTAGAACAAACTTTACACCCGATGTAAAAGCCAACTTCGACTCTTATCACAATAGCAAGAAAAATCACAATATAAAAAGAATGAAAAAAAAAAAGAAACTATAATCCTCAAAATAAATTCATGTCTCTAAGGAGCGGTCATGAATGCGCTTTCAACTTGAACGCAATCACAAGCGCACGACTCGCTTACTACGGAGGCAAAACATTATGCAAATCAAGAAGGCAATAGTCTAAGCGTTTGTTAATATCAAAAATGGGTCTCGCAGGCTTTTTTCACACTAGAAAACTATGGACATCTTTTTCTCTCTTTTTTCTTTTATTTTCCTGAATCAGTGTCGTTCATTTTATTTTCTATGGATTATTTTTTGCACACTTGAAAATATTATATATGCTTCTTGCAAACTTTTTAATGAAAATTATATTACTCTTATACTATAATGGTAAAGTGTAGGTTTTCAGTTACTTGCAGTTTCGAATCACGCGTGAGATTTAGATACAACAGGTGCCCTACAGTAAGAGAAATCGATATCTGTCTTTCCATTAAAGCCATGACGGCGTTAGAATATAATTTGAGTTTTGTACATTTTTAAGGAGCTCGAGGGGATCTGATTGTTTCTCTCTCTCTCTCTCTCTCTCTCTCTCTCTCTCTCTCTCTCTCTCTCTCTCTCTCTCTCTCTCTCTCTCTCTCTCTCTCTCTCTCTCTCTCTCTCTCTCTCTCTCTCCTTCTCGTCCTATCCCTGTTTATATATCTATGTATCTCTCTCTTTTTTCACAATCTCTCTACCCCGTTCTAGCTTTTCCTCTCTCTTTCTCTCTTTTTCTCTTTCTCTTTCTCTTTCTTTCTCTCTCACTCTCACTCTTATTTTCTCTTTATTTACCTGTCTATATATCTATCTCTTTTCTCCTTATCTATCTATCTATCTACTTGTATACACACACACACACACACACACACACACACACACACACACACACACACACACACACATATATATATATATATATATATATATATATATATATATATATATATATATATATATATATATATATTACACTATCCTCTCTCTCTCTCTCTTCCCCTCCCTCCCACGCTTCCACATGCCTTCTCCTCCTCACACCAGGGCGATCAGTCATCATCCACAGGTTATCAAGGGCGTTAACTGGCGAAGGGAGGAAACAAATAGACAGCCATCTAACCTCCTTACCAAAGCAGGACCCTCGAGAGGTAAGAGTCATGGCTAAGGTTAATGTCTCGGCGATTTGAGGAACGTGACCTCGGCTGTAGACTCGGCGTGGGAGGGCAAAGGAAGGGGGGGAGGGGGGAGCGGGAGGGGACTGGAAGGGGGA
>NW_028234416.1:25578897-25596397 GCF_977035675.1 Penaeus japonicus | reverse complement strand
CAATTATCAAGGCAACTTCAAGAAACGAAAAAAAAACAAACAGAGAAATGACACAATCAGAGCCATACATAAGAGACCATCACTATTACAACCATCCAACAAACGATATTCAAAAAGCAATATGGCTGAAATATAAAGCCAAACTTCAAATAGCAATTGCAACGTCAACTGTCAGAATGGAAACGACTAGAGTAAACGGGCAAATCGAGTTTATAAATCGGGTTGTGAATTTCATTGCTGTTCACGCTCGTTTTGCTAGTCTAAACACCAATGCATGGACACAATAATCCATGGAAACAATGGTAATTATAAGGCTCCACAATGTGCGTCTATGTTTAGGAGACCAATTGTGGAGGCAAAAAAAATATATATATTTGTATATATGTATAGTATACATATTCGGTATACACATATATGCATACATATGTACGCGGAGAATGGGATAGAGCAAGAGAAAGAGAGAGAAAGGGTGTGTGTTTGTGTATGGGTGCATGTGTTACTGTGTGTTAGTGTTAGTGTGTATGTTAGAGTGTGTGTTTGTGTGTGTGTTGTTGTGTGTGTGTGTTGTGTGTGGTTGTGTGTGCGTGTATGTGTGCATCTGTTTTATTGCAGAGCCAAGTGACCGTGTTTTCCTTTCATTAGCTGGCGACATCGACTTTGAGTAATACGGACAAGGTCTCGCAATCAACTTAACTCCTGCTGTCACCCAACTCGACTAAATTCACGAAAATTGATCAGCTCTGCTTGTATACTTACAAAAATATGTTTAAAAAAAGCGAGATACAAAAAAAAAAAATAATCAGACGTTTCAAATTGCTTCGAACGTAAGATAGGCCAAAGGAATGATTTAACTCTGCAAGGTTTTCAAAACGATCTGTCTATCTGTCTATCTGGCTCACCCCAAGGCCATTTTAATCCCGTGTTTGAATAACCACATTCACTAACACCCACACGAATCGAACACAAAACCCTTCGATACGAGTGGAAAATGTTGGCGCAGATAGAACACACAGTACATCTATGTGTATATTTACATACTTCCATATTTCCCTTCCCTTCCTTCCCTTCCTTCCCATCGCTTTACCCTTTTGACTTTGCTCTTCCCTATATATACATATATATATATTTTTTTTTCACTTGACTTTTTTTCAAACTTTTCGTCAATTCTTCTCTCCATTTTTCCTCTATTTCAGACTATGTTTTCCCATCCTCGTCTACAGGTTCCCACGCCCTTTCAGTCAATCTCATTCAATCTATCTTTCTTTCGATCATTTTTCTTTCTATCACTCTTCTGTCCGTTGTTCTTCCCAATCTATCTGGCACTTCCTGATGTTATAACATTTAAGGGCTGTGCTGAAATGAATACGGTGTGTGTGTGTCTTTCTTTCTTTTTCTCTCTTTCTCTCTTTTTCTATATCTTTATCTATCTATCTCTCTCTATCTATCTATCTATATCTATCTATCTAGCTAGCTCTAGCTCTCTCTTTCTCTCTCTCTCTCTCTCTGTCTCTCTCTCTCTCTCTCTCTCTCTCTCTCTCTCTCTCTCTCTCTCTCTCTCTCTCTCTCTCTCTCTCTCTCTCTCTCTCTCTCTCTCTCTCTCTCTCTCTCTCTTTCACCTATATATATATCTACCTACCTAACTACTTACCTATCTGTCTGTCTACCTGTCTGTTTGTCTGTTTTTCTGTACATCTTTCTTTCTATCTGTCCATATATCTATCGGTCTCTTTATCTCTCTCTATAGATATTTATGTATCTATCTGCCTTCGTCCTTCACCTAAAATGTAATAAACTTAAGTAAGATATGCAAAAGAGGAAGCACCATGTTTCTCACCATTTCAGTCAGGCAAGCAAAATGCCATGCTATCTACCATGATGTAAAGATTGATAATGATGACACAGAATTACTTATAAACTGTAGATCACATAAAGATACTAACGTACCCCCCCCCCCTCTCCCCCCATCTAGTTGAGACGCGCAGGCAAGCACACATATAGTTATCTATATAAATCATTATATACATCACTAGCAACACCCGTTTCTGTATTCTAGAACTTTCATATTTCTCTCTCCCCCTCCCCCCCCATGTCCCTTGATTAACCTGTACTACCTTGATTATTCACGTCGACAAATTTAGAACACAAACAACGACAAATGCTAATCATTTCCCCGCGTTAGAATTCATCTACTCGGCCGTCAGAATGAATCCACCTCCACGACTGCCAGAAGTGATGTTGAATTGGTTGTTTAATCACCATATTCATGGAAACAATCTGCCCGGTGTGCATATATATTTTTTATTTTTTTTTTTTTTGTGTGTGTGAATTCCTTTTTTTCATTCTTTCTTTGTTTCTTTCATTCCGTGCGAGCATTTTCCTTCGACACTCGGATCGACAAAGGTGCTAATGTAAGCTTTGTTATCGGTGAAATTCGCACTGTGCGCGTGTAAAAGGAATGGGACTATTTGCTTAGGGACACGAAAGGCATTTCATTTGCATTCCTATCAGCAGACGGACAGACAAACAAACAGACAGATAGACAGGCTGACAGAGAGGTGACGACACAACAAGAAAAATGGGGAAAAATAGAGAATGTATGCAATATGGATTCCTATCCATTCCCATTTACTCCTCTTTCTCTCTCTCTTTCTCTCTCTCTCTCTCTCTCTTTCTCTCTCTCTCTCTCTCTCTCTTTCTCTTTTTTTCGTATTCTCTTTCATTACTATTCTTTTGCTGTTCTCTCTCTCTCTCTCTCTCTCTCTCTCTCTCTCTCTCTCTCTCTCTCTCTCTCATTAAATCAGTGTTAATCAAATATCAAAATAAAATCCCCATTCCACCTTAATACACTCGACCTCCTGACTGACATAATTACATTTTCCATAACGCTACAGATCATTCGCATTATCAGACAATCACGAAAAATAATACATATTTCCAACGACGAGGAAAATATAATCATCACTGGGTGTGATATCAAATATAAAGCAATTTAGCTTCTCTCTCTCTCTCTCTCTCTCTCTCTCTCTCTCTCTCTCTCTCTCTCTCTCTCTCTCTCTCTCTCTCTCTCTCTCTCTCTCCTCTCTCTCTCTCTCTCTCTCTCTCTCTCTCTCTCTCTCTCTCCTCTCTCTCTCTCTTCTCTCTCTCTCTCTCTCCTCTCTCTCTCTCCTCTCTCTCTCTCTCTCTCTCTCTCTCTCTCTCTCTCTCTCTCTCTCTCTCTCTCTCTCTCTCTCTCTCTCTCTCTCTCTCTCTCCCTCTCTCTCTCTCTCTCTCTCTCTCTCTCTCTCTCTCTCTCTCTCTCTCTCTCCCTTTCTCTCTCTCTCTCTTGGATTAGGGGGAAAGAGAGGGACCAGTAAAGGGAGGAGACGGGGTGGAAGCAAAGAGGAAAGGGGAGGAGAAAAGGAGAAGTCATGATGAGAGAGAGAGAAAAAAAATGTAAAGCTATTTGTCTTTTTTGTCTAAAATCAAATCATTTCATTTGGTTCGATTTGATATCTCAGTCCTTCATAATGCCAGGTAGAGCAAGAGATATATTTTCATTAGACTCGAGCTGTTCCAAATGTCTTTTGTCTATCAAAATGATCCTACATTTACGTCTGTCAAGGGAATCATCGGCATTGCAGAAGAGAAAGAATGAAAGAATTCCGTTTGGTTTAAATCTATTCCAAAGATTAATCATTTCGTTAGCTTTTTCCTCCCACGGTTATCCGAAACACCTTCTGGTTGATAGTTTGTCCTCCGGAAAATAAAAACAAAAAACAAAAAAGATTTTACGTAATATATCACCTCCATCAACATGACCTGTCTGAACTTTCGCCAAGAGGTCATGGCTGAAACTAAGTTCAGGTCATGTGAGGTCGTCAGGTTTAAGTGTATCCACTTACAGAAAATCCACCACGAGATCTGTTACATTTCTATAATCCACTCGGGGGAGTCTTCAATTATCCATGGATGTTTTGAGTGTCGATTCATTGTTAGGGGGAAGCATTATTTGACCTTTGACCTCCCTGGCCCACTCCCCCCTTTCCTCCCACTTGACCCAAGATGGATTCACTCTCCGCTTCAGCATCGCCGCGGCCAGAAGGTGATCAGTCACTCTGATACGAGAAGTGGGGTGGGGGTGGGGGGTGGGGGGAGATCCTTCTCCACTGTATATATTGCGAGCTGAGCGAAGTTATATCAAGTGTGATTTCTTTACTTTCGGTTAATTTTCTCTTTTTTCTTCCTGGCTTGTTTTATCTCTCTCTCTCTCTTTCTCTGTCTCTCTGTATATCTTTTCTCTCTCTCTCGCTCTCGCTCTCGCTCTCTCTCTCTCTCTCTCTCTCTCTCTCTCTCTCTCTCTCTCTCTCTCTCTCTCTCTCTCTCTCTCTCTTTCTTTGTCTATCTATCTATCTACCGATCTCTATCAGTCTCCTGACTATCTATCTATCTATTTTTTTTGCTCTCTCTCTATTGGCTACAATTTCGTTTTCATTTGTGACACGCTCTGCCCACTAACCCCATTCAATGATTTTTTTCTCTCCCATCTCCCAATTTGTTTTTTTATCTTTTTTGTTGTTTGCAGTCGAAACGGTCATCCCCCGCCCCCCTCCCCACCCCCACCCCCACCCCTTTGTTCGTTACGACAGGAAAATGGATTTCTGTCAAGGTGAATTAACATCAACATCAAAATTTCTTTGTAAGAATTGCGATAACATCAGGATTTCGATTTAAAAAAAATATATATATCTCTCTTTCTCTCTCTCTTTCTTTCTTTCCTTCTCTTTCTTTCGCTCTTTTTGTTTCTCTTTTCTTTTCCTTCTCTCTCTCTCTCTCTTTCTTTCTCTCTCTCTCTCTCTCTCTCTCTCTCTCTCTCTCTCTCTCTCTCTCTCTCTCTCTCTCTCTCTCTCTCTCTCTCTCTCTCTCTCTCTCTCTCTCTCTCTCTCTCTCTCTCTCTCTCTCTCTCTCTCTCTCTCTCTCTCTCTCTATCCTCCTCCTCCTCCATCCTCCTCCTTCTTCCTGCCCCCCCCCCCTCCTCTCCTGTTCTCTCTCTTTAAAATCATCTCTCTCTTCAAACAAGTGATTGCAGAACAAGCCTCACTGTGGTAAAGAGAAACCAATGCAAAACAAAGAAAATAAAGTCTTTGTAAAAACAGATGCTCTTCCTCTTAACCAGTTTACTTTTTTTTTCTCTTTTTTTTGTTCAAGAGCGGACATTAAATTCAAACTTTGTTTATACATTTCTACCGTTTTATCTTAACAAATCCTATACTTAATTGCAGTGTTTGTTAATGTCTATTTGTCTCTCTGAATATTTTCTTTCTATATGTATTAGTGTATGTATAATACTTTTACGAAGGATTTTATACTAATCACATTTTTATATCATTTTTTGTCGATATCATGTTCTCATTAAACGTTAAATGCTGCAGCAACTATCATCTTTTTTTAGACTGTCTTTATAATTATCGTTTAATAAAATCGACATCATTAAAATAATGAAATAAAATCTGTACCTGCATGATGTGTCAGAATGAAACGCACACATTCGCACACTCGCACAATCACTAACACATACACGCACACACACACACACAACGCACACACACTCACACACACACACACACACACACACAACGCACACACGTACACACACCCACACGTAAACACAAATACGCACGCGCATCCGAACCATCTCGTTTTACATAGCTCTGCAATCCTAATGCTATTGTTGATTATTCCAGCAATTTCCATATCTTAACGACACCTAATGACCAATCAATAGATCATTAAGCCATCAGGAAACAGCATCTCTCAGATAATTATAGCCACGTCATGAATCACAGAACAGAATGATACTTCGGCATAGAGGTTGACTCTGTTTTGTTTTGTTTTGTTTTTTGTTTTTTTGCGATAGAGATCCCTTGTTTCTATACCCGGGGATAATGGCCACCGAATAAAGAAAATGGGAAAAGGGAGAGGGAAAGAGCGCCAGGTGTGGGAGTCGATAGTAATGCTAATACCAAGTGGGAAATTCTGGTGGCCATCGCCGCCGTCCGGACTTTGGGTCTCCATACTGTTTGATCGCCATAATTGCTCAATTTCCCACGTCATTATTGGTTTTGAAGTGGGCAAGCGAACTCCCCCACGGAAGCACGCGCGGACGTCGCCCAGAATGACCACGCAGTGTTCATTTTGAATGGTATGGAGGTGACGTGCCGCCAGAGGGAATTCTTCGACTAGGGATGCGTTTGTACCGTACATAGATAATGAGACTTTACCGTATGTCGCCGTACATTGAGAATGAGTGATTATGTAGTCTGAGGATGAATAAATCGATTAATATATGAAATATGTATTTCTATCAAATCTAAACTAACTGTACTCTGCCTTTGTACTATGCTCTCAGAAGCAAAGAACTATATATTCTTATTCTTCTCTAAAGTATTAGATACAATATGAGCTGTTATAACTTCATGACACTGTGTTGTAATTAGATGATTAAAATAACACTATTTCTTTTACATTCCAGGTATGTAGATTGGTCAACTGTAGGTGAAATATGTGATGAACGTGAGTTACAAATACCTTTTTATTCATTCATTCATTTTCTGTGTTTTTTTTTTATTTTTCCTCTTTCCTGTCCTCATTAATCTTTTCTGTTTCCTCTCCCCCTTCTGCCTTTTTATCTACCTTTTTCTTACTCTCTTTACTTCTACATATCCAGTTTACAAGCTTGGCAAATAAGGCTAAGGATTTACACTTGTGCTCAGCTTTTCAAACAGGTTTAACGATTTACCCGTTTGCTCTGTTAACATTGTATCTTCCAAGTTATAATGGTGTTCATATCTATATTGAACAGAAACAGTTCTGTCCTTTGTCCATTTCAATTTTCAATTCGTACTCGACGCTTCCCATCATATAGATTCAAGTATAATCACATGGTAACTAATTATGCATAGGAGTAGAAGAAATTGATAAATTAATTTATATATACAGTATATAGGTATATATATATATATATATATATATATATATATATATATATATATATATATATATACACACATATACGCATGTATACACACACACACATGGATACCTATATAAACGCATATTGATTTTGCCAAAACGCAGCCGTAATCAGCAACAAGACATAAATGTCATACCACGACACAGAGGAGGTATTACGTAGTTAAGCAAAGGTCAACATTGCATGGACAGAGGTCAAATGAGAGGTCATCTTAGGTTACAACATGATATTCCAGGTAATCCGTTGCAAAGCCCGAGGTTCGGTCTCCGTTTCTCTTGAATAGACTCCCTTCGAGATATCCCCCATTAGCTGTCAGAAATTATCTCTGATTTACACTTTGTTTACATTTGTGTTGTACCACTTTGTGATATTCATAACGATTCGTCCATTAGTACATGCAGACACTAAACATAAACACACAAGTATATTTAGGCATGTCCATAAAGCACACACACACACACACACACACACACACACACAAACACACACACACACACACACACACACACACACACACACACACACAAACACACACACAAACACAAACACACAAACACACACACACACAAAACACACAAACACAAACACACACACAATAAACACACGTACATCTAGGCATATCCATCAGTTACACACAGACCGCACTCCGGTCAAAACGAATACGAAGTGAATAGCGTACATTAGCAATATCCCGACCGTTCACAAACCTCCATTGCAATATCTGACGCTATCGAACGCAGCTGATCACCCTCAGTGAAGGGGAGCGCTTCTCATTAAAGCCAATCAGGTAGTCGACCATAAAAGACCAATCAGAAGGTGTACCATCGAACCCATTTTGATCTCGTATTATCAAGTCAAAGCCAACTGGAAGAGAGCACAAACACCCTTTGAGAGACATTGTGTTCGGAACGTTTCGACTCAATCCGGTCGGGAATGAGGCTTATCACAAACGTTTCCGCGGCGAGAGAAATTGGCAAGTTGTTAATTAAGCTTGATAGGAACGTTTATGGTCCGTAAGCAGGCAAGAATGGCGGGGGGGTATGAGAATCACCATACAATTACCATTACGTCAGCCTACAGGTGTATTAGCCTATGGTCTGTTCGATGGGGTTTTCAGTCGAGTTTTTGCTTCTCCCTTTTTTCACTTTCACTATATTGTTGCTTGCCTTCCTTTTTTCAGTTATCCTTTCTACATATTTTTTTTTCTCTCTCTCTATCTCTTCTCTCTCTCTCTCTCTCTCTCTCTCTCTCTCTCTCTCTCTCTCTCTCTCTCTCTCTCTCTCTCTCTCTCTCCTTCTCTCTCTCTCTCTCTCTCCTTCTCTCTCTCTCCTCTCTCTCTAGCTCTCTCTCTCTCTCTCTCCCTCTCTCTCTCTCTCTCTCTCTCTCTCTCTCTCTCTCTCTAACTCCATTATAGCTATTCAACCATTTCCTTTTTCCGTTTTCTCTTCATCTTTATACACATTCATATTTCAGCACAAGCCCATATGTTCCGCACAGCCTTGTAGTGTTAGCATAGCTTTGTAACAACATGAAACAAAGGTTTAACACCCGTGCCTTCCAGCTTAGGAGGAAACCCTCAACAATTTACCATTTCTATTTCTGCCGTTCTTTACTTTTTCACTCGTTCTTTTATCTACATATCTCTGCGTCCATTTTCCTTTCGCATCCGGGTGATAAAGTGATAGGATATTTATTTCTTTTTTTTTCCGTGAAGAAGAGAAAAAAAAGGGGGGCAAAAAGAATGACTGCTCTTTTTGCCCCGAGACAGCTTTTCATTTGGTTTATCGTGGTAGGGGAAAAAAAACAATCAACTGAACTAGTGTAGCATTTGACATGGAAATTATGATTATTCTTTCTTGCTAATGTTTGAGTCTTCTTTTCAACCCCACTGTTTTAAAGTCGTTATATCATTCCTCATCTTTCGATTTTCTTAAATATAAACACACAAGTCCGTTTCATGGACGAAATACAAAAAAAAACACAATCAAAACATAAGCATTGTGACCGAAGACTGAGAGAAGACATGAATATTTCATCAATCTTTCAATTTTGCTAAATATAAACACAACCATCCATTACACATGCAAACATACAGTATACACAGAAGTCAAACATGATCGAAGGCCGAGGAAATGTATGAAACATTTAGTATGACCTTACCGACCTTACCGCACTCGCCTGTGCCTGCAAATGTTATGAATATAATATACTGCCATTACCTGCTATCTGCACAGTGCCCGGATGACGATGCACCTTCGCCAGATCATTCTAACACTGTCCAAAAGAGAGATAGAGAGAGAGAGATGGACAGAGAGAGAGATGGAGAGAGAGAGAGAGAGATAAATACTTTTATTTTTATTTTCTTCTCTTTTCTTTGCAATGGCATGATGGGAAATGTATTGGAGAGGAAAGAAGCGTGAGAAAGAGGGAATGACAGATGGTTAATATTTCCTCCGGTTGTCATCCCAGCGGTCGTAAACAATGACCTCTGACCCCTCCAAGTGTCGAGGTGACCCGATGACCTTCTCGCAAGCCGCTCTCTGACACTTGGGAAACTGGGGATTTTTACCATGTCAATTTCTTTTCTCATTCATAAATAACCCTTTCTCTCTATATCTATCTGTCTATCTATCTGTCTATTTATTTGTCTGACTGTCTGTCTGTCTGTCTTCCTTTCTATCTATCTACTTATCCATCTATCTATCTACTTATCCATCTATCTATCTATTTATCAGTCTGCCTGTCTTGTCTATCTATTCATCTTGTTGCTATCTCTTTTATTCTCTCTGTCCCCTTTCATCCTCTACTTTCCTTCATTAACTTCCTTCCCCCTATTTATCTCTCACTATCTCTCTCTTTCTCTCTCTCTCTCTCATTCATCTATCAATCAATCCATGTCTAATCCCTCTCTCAATTTCGATTACTTTCCCCTCTTTTCTCATAATCTCTCTTCCCCTCAAAATAATTTATCTAACCTCATACACTCACACCTCTCTCTAATTCCTTAAAAGTTCAATAAAAAAAAGGGTAGTTTTTCATAAACGATAAAATAGACGAAATAAAGGAAAAAGAATCGACACAAAAGAGGAGCGAATGCGTTCATATTAGCGTCTGATCGCTAGACAAACAGCATAAGAGTGTTGAATCCTTTTTGCAGGCTGATATTTGTCACGTGATCCTTTATATCCTGTTACATGACGGGTTGAGCGTTTATTCTCCATGTTCGCTTTACGTGACTCGTGACTTTTTTTCTTTCTTTCGTTTTTCTTTTTCATTTAGACTTTTTATTAATTCCTCTATCATTTTTGTTTGTTTCATTCTCATCTTACTGATAAGAAAAGTTTGATATCAGAAAATAATCTATACAAAGTGAGGCTTGCATGCAGGTATCGGAATATGTGATAGCGTTAATTGATATAGACGATGGAAGTTCAAGCAATATATGCCTATTTCGCCAGCAGCGCAAAAAATAGTAAATTGAATTTCAGTTATACAAAAAAGTTCGTGAAAAAATGTTTATCTCTCACTCCAGCTGACCGTAGGAGACCGATAAATAAAACATTCGCATTCTTTCAATTTTCCTAATGAATATTCTATCAGGCTGCAATGATGCCTCTTCCTATCTATCTATATACCAGCGCCGGCTGTCTGTTTATCAGTTTATTTGTCTAATCAGCTATCTAAACCTGTCTGGGTTTTATTCTGTTCCCTGTTTCTCGTTTTATCTCTCCCACTTTGTATTTCTTTCATTCCTGCTAATCTTACGTAGTTTCCCTCTTCCTATCTTTTTCTCTTTTTTGTTTATTCTCTTTCTATATCTTCTTCTGTGGCCCTTTTATTGTCTTTCTCATTCAGTCCCGGTTTCCTTTCCTCTTTCTTTCGTATTCTCTTTCATTCCTATTCTCTTTCTTTCGTATTCTCTTTCATTCCTATTCTTTTGCTGTTCTCTCTCTCTCTCTCTCTCTCTCTCTCTCTCTCTCTCTCTCTCTCTCTCTCTCTCTCTCTCGCTCTCTCTCTCTCTCTCTCTCTCTCTCTCCTTCATTCTATTTCTCTTCTTATCTATTTTTCACCTCTTTCTCTTCCTCTTTCATTCCATTCCTCCCTCTCTCCCTCTTTCATTATCTTCGTAATCAGTTGAGTCATCCAAGTCACATTCAGACATACCCAATAAGTGTCAAGATACAAATTATAATTTTATTTCACTCTTGACGATGCCGGGATGACAATTACAGTGCAAAAGAAAACGAACATCCAATCAACATATTGTAACTGTATTACGAGGGTCTGTATCTTAAAAATAATATATTTAGCAAAACGAAAAGCGATAGGAAGGACGGGACAGTGGGTTAAAAAGGAGAAAAGATTATTGAAAATAAAACAAAACACATTGCTTACGACAAGAGGGAATGTTGCATTACTATTGGATATATTTCCAAATTGTTGCAGATGGATATGCCCTTGTTGCCTGTCCGTTATGCAAAAATGCAGAAATATCTCGTTTCACACAAAGCCCAGAGTTTGAAGTTCTGAAATAGTTGAGAGACATAGGTAGGTAGGGTAGTCCTTCAGCATAATGGGTTTGAAAGGAATGTACAGGCAGAGAGGACTGTTGTCATTAGTTAGATATAAGGACAAGTTGAATAACACTGACTATTACAGTCACTATAAATTAGTTATGGGAGATTTAAGTGAGTTATTGTATTGTCTTTGTTTCTTCATTTTCAACTATATGGCAACCAAAAGACGCATAACAGTAGAAAAAATACACATGTAGCACTTACTACCTCCTAATATCGAAAATCCCAACAATGTGTAAGTTCACCCTATCGTCACAAAGAAAATGGGAAGCAGAGAACAAGAACCTCTTATACCAAGGACCTTTTACGTTTCAAGAAGACAGCGTTAGTAAATATTCATTACTTCCAAAATAAACTAGTATACCCTGCCGTGACAACAGAACATGAAAGAGCGTAGGCGCGAGGAGTCTCTTACACAAGGTCCTTTCTACACGGGGTTACGATAAGCAGCGAACCTTCATTATGAGCAGTGTTCTTAAGGCAGGTACAAGAGTCCATGAACGGAAAATGTGCAGGTCCAATATCATAAAGGAAAGTAGAATATTCTTATTTTCATTTACTATCCTTGCATCTGTTCGTGTACGGATCCACATATCCAGATATTTATTTTAGTTATCGTTCACATCCAGTTCCTCGTTTTCTAATTTACTTCGACGTTCTGTTTCTTCGGCTCTACGTTTTCTATCATTATTAAGACGTTTTATTCCGTCTCTTCTCTTCCTTCCTCCATTTCTTGATCTTGTTCCTCGTTAACCTCACCTAGCTACACCTTTTTTCCCCATATCTGTTTTCACTACTGCGTTTCATCGCCCGCCTCTCGGCCAGGCATACATTGGAATTAACTATGCATAAGACAATACCCTCCGCTCAAGAAAACTTCAAGGTGTAACTTTTAATGTTGGAATACACTATTCATGAGGAGACTGTGTCAACGCACTCCGTCATGGCATGAGTTCTTTCTCACGGATATATTTTGCTTGCTTACTTTCATTTATTTTTTCCCCCCCTGCAACACACACGCCATCGGGGCGAGACGTAGGTCACACACAGGTCACAAGTTCAGGAAAAAGGTGTCACGCGTATTTTGCCACAGAACTAGGTCACTTGATTGATTGGGAAAGCGCAACACAAATTTACCCCCGTGTTGCGAGGCTGTTTGACTCGGATGTGTTGTTTAAGCATCTCTTGGTGTGAGGGTTTGGGGTGTAAATATCCCGGGCCGTTTGAAATTTTTCGTCTGGTTTTGCGCGGAGGAAAATGGATGGAAGTCTATATTTTCATCATGTACATACACATGCACACACACGAGGGCGCTCACACACACTCACACACACATACACACACACACACACACAAGCACACACACACAGTCACACAATCATCACACACACAATCACATATCACTAACCACACACTCACACACACACACTCACACACACACACACACACACACACACACACACACAAGCACACACACACAGTCACACAATCATCACACACACAATCACATATCACTAACCACACACACACACACACACACACTCTCACACACACACACTCACACACACACACACACGCACATACACACACACACACACATTCCCTCATAAGATAACGTTGTTGTCGGGGGAGGATATAAGAATTTATTATTAGGAATATATGACAGATAAACAAAAAAATATAATGATAATGTAATTTATCACAATGATATTAGTGACAGTATTCAGTGTTGTAGCTGTAATGATAAAAATGAAAATGATGATAATATTGTTAATGAGAAGAAGGATTATATTTTCAATGGTATTAGTCATAATATTCTTAATGATATTGATAATAGCATATTGTAATGCATCTATATATATCTGTCTTCCCACTTATCAACCAAAAGCCTTTTACAGAAAAGAAGTTTTCCAACCTTTTCATACACTTATTTCAACTCCTGTATCACAAGATATGCACATTTACAGTCCTATAAATAAGTCACACTCTTCAAGTTTTAAATCCTACAAAGACAAATTATTTAATCTTTTATCATGTCGACTAAGAGTAAGAGAACTTCCTCATGTTAAAACTCATATCTCTAACACGTTACATGAATATAAATTAGAATAGAAATTAGATATAAAGGAGACTTTTGTAACTTTCCAGTGACACATTATTATATAGTTATTCAGTTTCATTTATACATTTTTCTACATTTGTCATTATGGACTCTGTTCACATGAATATAAGTTTTACATAATGATGTTCTGAAATATGTTTTTTATGCGCGACTTTCTTTTTTTTTTTTCTTTTTTTTGTCTCTTGCATCTTTTTTCTTCATTTATTCATCACATAAGGCCTTAGAGCAAACACAATTACAGAAATCATATACACGATAGTTCCTCATCCGATTATAAAGTCAAATGATTTCGTTAAAAAAAAATATATTACATAGATACCTTGAAAGGGTGAAAGGTCACTGTGAAAGTCTCATTATCATTTCACATTAACACACGTCTCTCTCTCGTAAATAAAAAGAGATGACTCTCTATTTCCTGTACCCCCCCCCCCCTTCCAATCCTCCTCCTCTACACGCATTTCCTCATTATTTTTCAATCTCTATTCTTCTCTCTCCCTCTCCCACCTTCTCTGACCTCACCGCTTCTCCCTTTCTATTTTCCTCTGTATCCTTGCTCCTTTTCCTTGTTCCTCTATTACTTTCTCACCCTTTCCCTCCTTCTCTCTCCTCCACTCTATCTATCCCCTCCTATTTCTCCTCTCCTTTCTCCGTCTACCTCCTCCTCCTTCTCTTCTCCTTTCTCCGTCTAACTCCTCCTTCTCCTCTCCTTTCTCCGTCTAACTCCTCCTTCTCCTCTCCTTTCTCCGTCTAACTCCTCCTTCTCCTCTCCTTTCTCCGTCTAACTCCTCCTTCTCCTCTCCTTTCTCCGTCTAACTCCTCCTTCTCCTCTCCTTTCTCCGTCTAACTCCTCCTTCTCCTCTCCTTTCTCCGTCTAACTCCTCCTTCTCCTCTCCTTTCTCCGTCTAACTCCTCCTTCTTCTCTCCTTTCTCTATCTACCTCCTCCTCCTCCTCTCCTTTCTCTATCTACCTCCTCCTCCTCCTTCTCCTCTCCTTTCTCTATCTACCTCCTCCTTCTCCTCTCCTTTCTCTATCTACCTCCTCCTCCTCCTTCTCCTCTCCTTTCTCTATCTACCTCCTCCTTCTCCTCTCCTTTCTCTATCTACCTCCTCCTCCTCCTTCTCCTCTCCTTTCTCTATCTACCTCCTCCTCCTCCTCCTCCTTCAGTCTCTCTCCCCTTTCCACCTCTTCCACATAGCTTTCCAATCTCTTAAACTTATTCATATGCATAGCCAGGATTGCCGCAAACTGAAATCATTAGCCAACACAAGCAAGCCAAAGACCGACGCCGCCCACTTTGATGTAGACACTCACACCTCGAGAAATACTGTTATCGTGATAATTCAATTCGTGCAGATTAAAGAGATGTTGCAAATGGACGAATTCCCTCTTGGATGCAGCCTAAGATTTGGTTCTTCCTTTCTGCAAGAACCTTCTTACTTTTGCGTGCAAACCTGTTGCTACAGATCAGACAGAATACCTTCTCATTCATGGCTACGCTTTCCGCTCTGTTCCATCTGCAAGTCTGTCATTCTTGATTTACGAAGAGAATTCACTCTCCTCTCTTTTTTATTTTCTTCCTCTCCTTTGTCAGACATTTTCACGAGACGTAAGAAAAGGTGTGAGAAAAAGGCGAAATTTCACCTTTGCTTTTCTCCTCCGCAACTTTTCTCTCTCCCAATTAACATAAAGAGCCAGCGAAGCAACTCAATTATTTGTCTGCAATGCTGGAGGTTTCGCTGCATCCTAGCAATGCAATGCAATGCATGCGGAGAACAAAAGCAACGGAAGAGTGTATTCCTCCAAAGCGTGTTACCAAGTCGATACATCCAGACACGGTTGTCAATGGCTGGGTTATTGCTGCTTTATATTATTAGAGAAAAATCTGAGGACGATAAAAGAACACCAGGATCTTTATTTTCCTGTGTCCTTTCTTTTTCTGTTCGTTCTACATTGTCTCTTTCTTTCTATTTCGCCGCCTCTTTATGACGGTTTTCCTTTGTCTGGCTCTTTATATTATATTTTGTTTTTCTATTGTTTCTCTCTTCTTTCTCCCTCTCTTATTATCCGTCCTGCACACACTCTCTCTAACTATCTGTCCTTCTGCTCTTTCTCTCTCTCTCTCTCTCTCTCTCTCTCTCTCTCTCTCTCTCTCTCTCTCTCTCTCTCTCTCTCTCTCTCTCTCTCTCTCTCTCTCTCTCTCTCTCTCTCTCTCTCTCTCTCTCTCTCTCTCTCTCTCCACGCCATATTTCCCTCATCCTTACTCCTTCTTTCTCCTATTCTCACCCTCTCCCTACCTCCACATTCCCAACAACAACACCAAGTCTCTTCATCACAATCTCTCCTTCGCACCTCAAGACAAATCACACACACAAAACACACCCAAAATCCTTTAAAAAGAACAAAAATAATAATAAAAAAACAAAACAAAAAACACACACAATAACAAGATCCTAAGCTCTGCGCCCACGTCAGCGTAGGTTCTGCCCTGTTGCCTATACCCACGCGAAGGAAATTGAATCAGCAGGATTGAGTGTTATGAGAATTCACTTGTACCGATTCAAAGGACGTCCAGAGGGGAAAGAATGCCAGCTGAGTATTACGTTTCCTTAAGAGAGACGACCTACAGGATGCTAAGATGATTTTGATTAGAATGTGTGTGTGTGTCTCTTTTGACAATTCTATTGGTGTGTTCGGGGAAATTGTTGCAATTAGAATTATGTATGTGCGTATTTTTTTGTATTTTTTTTATCGTTTTTTGTTTAGAAAGTGATGTCCGGTTGATCGTATTATATTCAGTGCAACAGAATGTTAAATGTGAGATTATTAACATCCTATATATTGAATCGACTTCGTGATATTGTATCGTTGCAATATTGCTGATGTTGTTTTTTCTTGTTCCTTGTAAAGGATATAACATTAAAATCATTTTATGATAATTGTAAAGGATGTTTTAATTACTACTTGTGTGCTTACGTAAGTGCGTGAGTACGAGTGTGTGTGGGTTGGAGAGTGTGTATGTCTGTGTATTTATATGCGTTTGTGTTTATGTATGTGTCGTTGGTAGCATATTTTGCGTTGGCACGACGAGGGTATCGTGTCGTACCAGAAGTTTATTGAATGAGAAGTACCAATAGTCTTTTCGACCACGACAATAGCATTCAGGACAAAGAAAGCCCTTTAGTCTGATACGAAGGTAATTGTAATATAGAGACAATCTATTCAGAAACTTTCTCTTTACGGAAAACAATATTCGATTCAGGTAGTGAAGTTTGTCGACGAAAGCCATCTACGAATTCCCAATATTTGCGTCTTCTTCAATACACCTTTTTTTTTCCTTCTTTGCCAGGAAAGTTTATTCCAATTTTTCTCTTTGTAAAACTTTCATGTGACATATCAGCCCGCAACCAGAAACATAGTCATGAGAATCAGTGCATGAGACTCGAACCTGGATCTCACAACAGGCTGAATCACTCTCTTCAGAACACGGCAATCATTCTGCAAATTGACAGCGAATAGCAATTCCTGCCAGCGTCCGCATAGAGCACGAACACATCTCTTCTTACTAGACAGCAGCATCCCTTTGTCTGTCCTTGTGTCGAGCAGAGTTGAGCGCCTCAACCCTTCTGCAATAACTCAGCCAAAGAGCACATCCACGCACACATGATTGCACACATGTATGTAGTCTTCACGAGCGGATAGCTGTGCCTTTGCTAAACAAGTTGGACAAGGCTAGAGCGATCGCAAGATGGCAGGCAGTCTGAAATGTCTTGTCTACCTTTGAAGTCTTGATT
>NW_028234416.1:25563897-25568897 GCF_977035675.1 Penaeus japonicus | reverse complement strand
ACCGAATCGATGAAACGAGTTAGGACCCCACGTGTCACCATCCCACGTCCCCTCCTCCTTCCTGATACCCCCTCCTGCCCCTACCCCAGTCCCCCTTTAGATTCTCCTCCTACCAACTTCCTCTCCTGTGTCTCCTTTCCCCTCCTTCCTTGTTTCCCCTTTTCCCTCCTTACTCCTTTCCCCTTTTCCCTCCTTCCTCCTTTCCCCTTTTCCCTCCTTCCTCCTTTCCCCTTTTCCCTCCTTACTCCTTTCCCTTTTTCCTCTCATCCTCCCCCTCCATCCATCTTCTATTATCTTCCTCCTTACCTTTCAATTGTCCTCTTTCTTTTCCTGTCTTGTATCTTCTCAATCCTTTCGCTTCTTCATCCGTCTCTTTCTCTTTTCTCTACTCTTTCCTCCCCTTCCCTTTTCCATACTGTTATCCTTTCCCTATTCATCTTTTCCATCCTCCTCCCTTATCTTCTCATATCCATCCTCCTCCCTTACCTTCCCCCTTTCCCTACTCCAACCCCTCTTCCCCTCCTCCCTCCGTCCTCCCCTTCCTCACCCCCACCCCCCCTTTCCTCTAAATACACAGGAGGCCGTTATTGCCTGTTAATACACCTGATAATCCTGCAATCTGCGACCAATAATTTCTTTGTCCAGTATCATATTTTATGACCTGTTCGTGACTTCCCTTTCCTTTTGTTATCTATTGTTCATCACCATTATCATTATCATTATCGTAATTTTCATAACTCAAACTACTCGAGTGACAATTGAAATTAACATATATCTTAATAGGTAGCTATGTTTCATATACAATTATTATCTTTTTTAGCGCGTGATTTACTAGCGGCCATTGTAATTGAAATTCGCAGTTAGAGCCCGTAGATTTTCTTAAAATGGTATCCAATAACCTCCCATACAGATTCCTCTTGCATTCAACACTTCGCACTTGCTTCTGCATCACAATTGAGAGATCAGGAGAAAGCATTGTTCAGTCGTCTGTTGGTATTTGTGAATACAAAATGACCGCATTATATAATTCATTCCGTTTCTTCTTCCCCTTCTCTTCTTCTTTCTCTGTGGTCTCGTCTTTCTCATACTCTTTTTCTTGTTCTCTTTCTTCCTTTATGTTCCGTGATTTGATTGCTCTTTTTCCTGGTCGTATCTGATTGTCTGGTTGTTTATCTCTATCTATATTTCTATCTGTTCATTCACCAAGTTATCTCTTTTTAATCTATCAATATATTTATCTTTCTCTAATCTATCAATATATTTATCTTTCTCTAATCTATCAATATATTTATCTTTCTCTAATCTATCAATATATTTATCTCTCTCTACCTATCCGCCTCTTACAATCCCTCTTTCTCTATTTCTTCATGTCTATCAAGCTTGATCGATGCCACTGCCCCTTTAACCAGCGAATGATAACCTATCTTGACAGCTGTATACACGCCTGTTTCTTTATTTAGCGTGCAGCAACATTTAACATTTTCTGCAGGAGGAGGTGAACTATTCTCAGCAACATTTAACATTTTCTGTCAAAGAATGTGAATTATTTTGCAGTCATTATTTGGAGAAAGGGGAAAAAATGTTCTTGTCATAAAGAAACCTGTGTAGGTGTTCTGCGTGGGCAAATCTGTAAGTGTCTGTTCACGTGTGGGCGTTTGCAACTGTGGGTGGTGGTGGGTGGGTGATATCTTGGTGTGAGGCGGTGAGCTATATACTAAAAACATGATACTATATTTACATTTTTGTTGTCTCACTCTTAATATAGCATATAACAACTACAAAGGGTAGTTACCTGGATTTGTGTCGAGAGAAGAGGCAAGGAGAAACAAAAACGAAACGGTTATATGTAATGCTACTGCCGAAGCTGGAAATATTTATAGGTTGGCGAATGAATAATAAGATTAGCAAGACAATGACCTTTCCCGGTAAATCATTTTGATTAATTCAATATGAGACCCAAAAGACCGGTGATATTAGCGTAATCTCTTTTCTCTTTTTCAAATACCTATACATGAGATCATGTATATTTAGATTTAAATCTCTTTCTTGGAATACCGTGCTAAATAGATTACGAAATCACCTCAGAGAACATTGAGAAAGCCGTATTAAAGGTTACAGATCCCTATAAGAATAGAAAATGCAAAAAAGAGTACCAAGGAAACCAGTACACACAAAGAATGAAAACAAATAGAAGAAAACGGTAGGTAAAGACTTCGCAAAGATTATTCGATTCAGATTACCAAATAATGCTATTCACCTAAATACAAACGAAACAAACAAATCAAAATATGTACAAAAGCAACGGAACACAACACACCGGTTTCCTTAGTCTCAACCGAAAGAGAAAGAACAAAAAATCAAAGTTAAACAAAAGATTACAAAAAAAAAGGAACATCTAAAGAAAATACCCTGAAGCAATCACTACCAGGAAGAAATGGGACAACAACAACAAACAAAAAACATTATAGCATCCACTCACCAAGCTTATACTTCCTCACCCTATGCATTCTTTCCTGATATCTTAGCCCTGAAAATCTCTGGATGTTTTTAACCTGCCGTGTGGGCGCGTGTACCTGAAAAGAGCCCTTAATAGAGTGGACCTCTATGGAATTAAGGGCAGTGTGTCTCTGTCAAGACCCCGGGTGTTGTGAGAGCATTTTTTTTTCTTTTCTTTTTTTATGTGGGGGGCGGGAAGAAGGGGGTGGAGGGGGGAGGGGGAGGGGGTAAGAGATGGGGGAGAAGGGGGAGGGATCAATGGGGGGTAGAAGATTTTTTTTTTCTCTCTCTCTCTCTCTCTCTCTCTCTCTCTCTCTTTCTCTCTTTGCATGAGTGGTTTGGCGAGAGATGGGAGAAGGGGGGGGGGGTGGAGTGTTTGAATAATATGTATAAAAAAAGGAGGAAAAGAACTAAACAAGAGGAGAAGAAAACGAAAGAGAGAAACACCCTCTCCTGTAATACACGCTCTTCTTCTTTCATCTCATTTTTCTCGTCCATATTTTCATAGTTTTCCTCCCTGTGTATGTCATCTCCCTGACAGCATGAAAATAGATAGCCAACACACCTTTTATGATGTTGTAAACGCGATGAAATATATTTGTGCTTTTACTATTCTGTCTCATTCAATTTCATTTACTCAGTATCCTATTCTCTCTCTCATGCCATTCGTAGTTCATATAAAGCGAAATCGAATAAAATGATAAAAAAATACATTCTAAATAACAGTCTCTATATCGTGCCCTAAAAAAAAAAATCTATCAGTAAGACACCTCTGGGATCTCCTCCCCTTGGTTGACTTTGTTCCTTCCACCTCACCGTCATTCTCTCTTCCTGATTCAATACCACTGCCTTCATCTTCCTTTTCATTCTCTCTTTATCTTTCTTTTCATTCTCTCTTTATCTTCCATTTCATTCTCTCTTTATCTTCCTTTTCATTCTCTCTTTATCTTCCTTTTCATTCTCTCTTTATCTTCCTTTTCATTCTTTCTTTATCTTCCTTTTCATTCTCTCTTTATCTTTCTCCTATAGCTCTTTCCTGATTCCATATCATCGCCTTTCTTCTCTTCCTTTTCGTTCTCTTTTTATTTTTCTCCTTCACTGCCGGAGTGAAGAATGAAAGAAGAAGAAGAGAGAAGGAGAAGAGACAGCGGAAGAGGGAAGAGAGAAAAGAGAGAGGGAGACAGAGGAAGAGCGCGACAAGACGATACAGAGGATAATCGTTCTATTTCCTCCAGAGTCGCATTCAACCTCCATCCCCTCTTTAGCTGAGAAAGTAGACTCCTTCGTTAACAACACTCCGTCCACTCATTATAAGGCGGAATCTCGTTTCTCTTAATCGCCTTTTAATCATCTTTATCATAGCACCAACCACTCATTCGTTTTCTGCATTTCAATTCGAGTCTCCCTTCTGTCTCATCACCATCGAATTAGATATTAACCCCGGGCTGTGTAATAGAGATGTCGCTCTTCAGTCCCTCCAGTCGTGAGCAAAATCAAAAATCCTAAATCCAACTCAAATATCGTCCTCACTTTTGTCATTGCCATTAGCGACCTTTGACCTGTGGAGCAAAGTAGGGGGTAGAAAGTAGAATGTAGATTGCGTCATTCTTTTCCCACCACCCCGTCATGGGATACACAAAGCCTCGGCTGGGCGTCGGGAGTAGATAGATATATCCCTCGCCATCTACGCTCCCACGCCCACTTTCCCCCCTCCATTATCTGGCCTTCCTCTCCCTCTTTCACCATTCCGCGACTGGGAATAGGGAGGGGATAAAGAGGAAGTGAAACGGTGGGAGGGAATAAGGGAGGGAGGAAAGAGAGTAATGGCAGAGAGAAATACGTATGTAGAAGAAGGAACAGGAAAAATACGCACGGTTGATGGGGTTATAAAGCGAGCGAAAAAAGATAGGAAAAGTAAGTAACAACCAGGCGATGAGGTGTAATGGAAAAGGGAAGTGATGGAAGGAGAGGGTAGAAGAGAGGAAAAGGGGGAGAATAGAGGGGAAATGGGAGAAAACAGAGAAGAAGAGGAAAAATAGGCAAATAATTTCGCGGGTGATATAAACTAGGTAACATTCAGTAGAGCTGTGCAATGCTAATACCCGACATCATCATCATCAACATTGCGTGCAGTCACCGTGAAGACTGTCCCATCATCGAACATTTGATTGTCAATTTATCATTATAGACATGAACTATCAAGAAAAGACAACAAATCAAGATCGTTTTCACTTTTGTTTTATATATCAGACAAATTACGAAGAGAAAATGGAGAGAGAAAATCACCATATTTGCACAATACGAAGGCGTTTCCATTCGCCTTTCTCCCTCGTATAATACGCCTTGCTTTATTTCGCCATGGCCATTGTCCGAGTCCGCGACATGAATTCTTGCTTTTCTGCGACTCGACACTAAACAAAACAAAAAAAAACAACAACAACAACAAAAAAAACGAGACAACAAAACATATATCATGTGATTATACTTTAGGTTTTGTGTAGCGC
>NW_028234416.1:25543897-25561397 GCF_977035675.1 Penaeus japonicus | reverse complement strand
CTAACAAATTAAACTTAGTTACAACTTATATTGCTTATACCATCAATTGACGTCCAAGAAACACGACAAGAAGAATTAAACACTGTTGTTGAAGTGTCGTGATATACATTGACAGAAAACCGGCAAAGGAATATGACTCTTTCAGTGATGGCATTTCCAAAAGTTTTCCTAAATCGCTTTCAAAAGATTTACAATTTGCAGCGAACTGAAAGTTGAAAAACGAAATTGCTATGAATTTTCCAATAAGACTTTTTCTGATTAGCTACGCCTGATTAGCTAGCTTTTCGATTCTTTTTTTCTTTCTTTCTTTTTATTTTTATATTGTTGATAAAGTTTGTCATACTCAGAACATTATATATGCATATATATATATATATATATATATATATATATATATATATATATATATATATATATATATATATATATATATATATATACATATATACATATATATGTGTGTGTGTGTGTGTGTGTGTTTGCATGTATACATTACTTCAAATTACTACTGTACATAAACAGTATAAGGTACGACTCACTACAGAGATACTCATAGAGATACATCCCTATTCATGTTGCAAATCTAATGTCAATACCTGTCAGTATCAATCAGCGATAATACTCATCGTTCTCGCAAAAGGAGTTAGAGCAGCCTTGCTCTAACACCCTTCAGCATATCTCAGCACTAACGCGAGAGAAGCACCAGGCGGGATTGGTGTTGTCATCCAAACAAAAGACAGTGTGGAAGGCGAGGCAATTCGACAGCACTATATCAGCTGACGGGATGACGTACCATAGTTAGCGCTGCAATAATTTTGAATCAGAATTGTTTAAAAAAGGATAGAAACTGTTAGGTGGCAATTCTGAGCGTCAGGTAACAGATTTGCTTTCCTTTTTTTTAAGTTTGTAAATATAAAAGAGTAACTGATGAACATTCATAAGTCATCGCAAAAGGTACGCTAACTAGTTGGTACTAGGAGAAACACATTTTCGTTTCATGTTAATGCAATATGTATAACAAATATTCAACTTAACCGCTAAATGAATCCTCTCATAACACTAATGTGAAACAATATGAATTTCTGATGAAGAACAGATCGTCAAGAGTTGTGTTTGTGAGGTCAAAGTACAATAGAAGGACATAAACAAATCTTAGTATAGAATAAAGGAAAGTCATCTCCATAGGACAGAATAACATGAGGTCTTTGTATGTTGAAAAGCTGTGTTGCACATGCGCGTGTGTGTGTGTGAGTGTGTTTGTGTGTGTGTTCGACAGGTTTGTAGGACTGGCGAGAGCATAGCGAGGTGTGAAGGTACAAAGTGTCATTATAGATATGAAGAATTCAGAGTTATGGATATACAGAACGATAATGTTAAAGTGATGGAAATTATGGATGCCTTTTCCACTTGTTTTGTAGTTTTGCTGTTGCTGATATTGAAGATTGCAATGCATTAGCAAAACGATACACCGAGAGCTTCAGGTCACGTCAGGAAAATTCATTTGTTTCCTTTATAACGTTTTATCATTGTCCACAAATCTATAAAGATTAAAAATCCCCCCCCCCTTTTTCGGCGTGTCTGATATCTAATCTGACACTCAGCAATGAATTACTTCTTCAACAATGTTCTAAAAAAAATAATAATAAACATCATATGACTCTGCGTATCCTTATCATCAATTTACCTCACCCATTGTCCTTTCCAATCTCTTAGAACACCTCATGAGCTTCTACATTTTTTTTTTTTTTTTCTAAATCGCTTTTAGTCGAGTGACGAGATAGAGCATCACGTACATGAACATGCAAGTGTTGATTGCACCCCGAAGCAACAAGTGTGACTGTAGTGACTGCAACCCTGAAATAGCTTGGGGGGGGGGGATCCTTGTATGTATGGCTTATGGGAGAGTCAGTATGGTACTTTGTACTCTCGTACTTCTGACTGGCATTCTCTTTGCTTAATTGGAATCTAGAGACTAAACTAGAATGGATGTTCACGTGTAGAGAGTTGTGTGTAATAGAAATAGCATAAGGCATGTAGGATGACACTTATGAAGTGATATTGACTTAGGGAACAAAGGATAATGATAATAGTAATGAGGATAATAACTATAGTAATCATAATATTGATAAGAATAATGATGATAATGATCATGATAATACAATAATGATGATAAATAGTATTCCCAGAAACCTACTCTCTCCTTCTCCTTCTCTTTCTCTTCTTCTGCTACTATACACCTGAATTGAGGACACCTGGATGCTCTGTTCTCGGAGTTCACAACTGTTGCGTGAGAGTTCTAAGTTATATGAGAATTTTGGGTTTATATTAGACTTGTGTTAGACACGTATAAGACTCGTTGGTGTTAGGTGTCAATTTGTTTTAGGCTTGTGGGGGTAGTGGCCCTTATTGCCAAGACTATATTCAGTTGTGCCTTTGACGACCCTAAGATGTATTTGTCTTTATGTATTCTTTTCTTTTTTAACTTCTTTTTTTTTTCTATTCCAAATCCTTGTTCCCCTCCTACGCTTATATCCCTCTTTTTCTTCTGTCTTTTTTTTTTTTCTCTCTCTCTTTTTCTCTTCCTATATCCTTATTCTCCAGTTATGGCGATGATATTTGAATGCTATTGATCCAAACCATAACAATTTCAATAATAACATCTAATGATAAGGATAAAAAAAAAACAGCCGCATAAGCTTTTTGAAAACGATACCAACAACAACAAAAGCCCCCCCCCTTACCCCCCTTACCCCCCTTACCCCCCTCCCCCCTCAAGACCTCCGGCACTAATATTCTTTACAATGCCCATCACGACCCCCGCCTTAGTAAGTGCGTTAAGCAAACTGTACCTCATCTAGAACTTATTACAGTCTGCTATGTCCCTGGAACGCTTCGGTAAGGGGAGGGCAAGCGGAAGGAATTTGAAGCTGACTTATACGGAGGGCTGGTTGGAATGGCCTGAATTGCTTTTTGGAATAGGTCGGCCCACGGTGTGTTTTTTTTTTTTTTTTTTTTTTTTTTTGGGGGGGGAGGGGTTAGGAGGGTACTTTTTTCTTCTTTTTCTTCTTTTTTTTTTTTTTTTTTTTTGGGTAACTGACTTCCTTTCTTCGCCGCTGTTATCATTGCTTTCTTCTTCGTCCCCTGTTTTTGTCTTTGTTTTTTGTTTGTTTTTTGTTTTTTTGCTTATCTCCCTCTAAGCATCTGTCTATATATCTAACTCTCAGTCTATATATCTCCCTCTCCCTCCTTCTCCATCTTCGATTTCTTATTATCTAAGTATCGTTAGAGCAAATGATTAGAAATAAATGCCCATTCTGCAGTGTCTAGACTTTGCAAACTTTGTTAAATTGTTTTCTTGACTTTACGTAAGCTCACAAATGGTCTTTGGAGTGAGCTGAATAGATTGCTAATACATTTCGGCACTTGAAGCGACAGAGGGATTGGTAGTGTAGTGTCAGTTAGAACGAAGAGAGAGGGAGAGAGAGAGAGAGAGAGAGAGAGAGAGAGAGAGAGAGAGAGAAAGAAAGAGAGAGAGAGAGGAGGGAGGAGACTGGGAAAGACAAGAGTTAAGTAATTAGGTGATGATCTACTAACAAAAAATATAACAATATATATATATATATATAAAATAACTCAGAGAAAAAAAAGCATTATTGAGGAGGAAAAAAGGGAATCTAATAAAGAAAGGATAAATAAGATCCATAAAAAAAGTAATGATTGCGTCACCAGCACAAGAAGTTCGTTCAGGGATTCCCTCCTGTGATTCGGATAAAGCAAAATGCATCGATTGGTTGCAAGAAACAGTCGTCCATGAGGGGGGGGGGGCAGTAGAAGGGGAGTGAGGGAAGGAAAAATGTGAGGAAGGGCAGATGGAGGGTTGAGTAGGATGGGCTGAAAGGTGTAAGGAGGGAATGATGGAAGGGCGGAGGGAAGGAGGGTAAGGTAGAGGAAGGGAAGGAGGGAGAGACTTGGGGAGGAGAGAAGAGGGTAAGGTAAAGGGAGGGAAGGAGGGTAAGGTAAAGGGAGGAAAGGAGGGAGAGGCTTAGGAGAGGAGAGAAGAGGGTAAGGTAAAGGGAGGGAAGGAGGGTAAGGTAAAGGGAGGAAAGGAGGGAGAGACTTGGGGAGGAGAGAGGAGGGTAAGGTAAAGGGAGGGAAGGAGGGAGAGAGGCTTGGGAAGGAAAAAAGAGGAGGGCAAAGAGAGGGAGGGAGGGACTGAGGGTTTGGTAGAGGAAAGGAGGGAAGGAGAGGGTTCTAGGGAGGGAAGCAGAGGAGGATGGAGGGAGAGGGGTCTAGGGAGGGAAGGTAATAGGCAATTACAGGCCTCTCCCCCTTCCCCTCCCTCTCTATCTAAATCCAGCAGGTCAGCAATAGGGATCCCGTCTCCACAGCTATTGGATTTTACTAGTCGACTGCTAAATCAGCTCAGTGAGAGAACAAAGTTAAAGTTCTTCATAAAACTCGATGGGTTATGATGATGATTCTCTCATTTATGAAATCATAGAAGCATATTAGGCGATTTAGATTACTTGTCAACAGAAATGAAGACAATAAATTTTATTTGGAGGCAGCAAGCGCAGTGAGATATTGAATCATATATATAATCTAACCAATACCGTTACCGAAACATATCCTCTGGAGAGATATGTGAAAAAATAGATATTAAAAAAAAAAGTAACTCGGCGTTTTCCTGTTAATTAAAAGGGCCAGTCAAGAGACCCGTAATTAGTTCAGACAATATTCCATAATTAGACTAGCATGGAACGAGTTACCTGTTGTGGCTGCTAACGGAGCACAGCAGGTTGAGTAAACATTTGCTCGCACCGCTCCCTCACACCTACCCTCTCCACGTGCCGCTCGAAAATTCTCATTTCCAGAGTGTGTTGTGGGGCTTTCGAAAACACAGATTGTCCCCTCGAGCCGTGTATATTTGGGTGTATTTTCAAAATACAAATACCGCTAAGGAAAAAGATAATAATCTTAGAGTTAATACTTAGAAAACGGAAACAGGGATAAAAAAAAAACATATTGAAATAAATGGAGCCTGCAATGAACTAATGAAAGTAGAAAACAAAAGAAGTATATTGAACAATGGTAATATTTTCATTCTTTTAGGTGACTGAGGAGCGAGTGCGCCCCTAAGGACCTCGAGACGTATTCAAGAAAGAAGTCTCAATATTCGATCCCTTCACTAAAAATATGAAAAGAAAAATACTCGCGCAGTGATTATAATTTTGCTTCATTCAAGCTACACGAACTTTGACATATCTGAAATTTTCACTTAGAGAGAGTGAGACGAGTGGATAACATTGAGATATTAATGAAGACTAGAGAGAGAGAGAGAGAAAGAGAGAGAGAGAAAGAGAGAAATGAATAAATAAACACAAAAAGAATTTTAAAATCTTCAAGTAATGTAGAGACGACCTTCTTATGACAATCACATGTGCGTTTTATTGATGCAGAGTCCAGGGGTTTGTTTCATCCCGCGCTCGCTCCCTTTAAGCTGAAACGAAGCCTGAAATTGAAGAACACTACGAGATGAAATCCTTGTGAAATAGGCCCGATAAGAAACCTTAAGACAGATTGCCCCAGAGTCGATTATCATTTGCAATTTAAAGTTGACGATTATAGCAAGGTCTTGGGATCTCATCGTTATGAGACTTTGAATATTCATAAACAATTATCTAGGCCTTGGTTCTGGTTATTTCTTTTCTCGTTTCATAAGTGATGGTTTTGATAAATATCAATAAGCTTGGCTGAGTTCGCATCGATGTTATAGGAGTAGACAGGAGTCGTTCCAGTTTCGACAAATATTTTGCAAGTATAATAACGATGAGAATAAGAACGATGTTGATGATAATGGTAATTATGATAATGATAACAGTAACGATGTTCATGATGAAAATACTGATAACAATGATAATAATGATAATGATATAAATAATGATAATGATGATAAAAAATAATAATAACAATAATGATCATAATGATAATGATAATAAAAACAGTAATAATAATCATAGGACTAACAATGATAAGTCAATAATGATAGGGATCACAAATCGAGCTATTAAAAAGTCTTGATGCCGTCAACTGCTTTACTAAAACAACAAGCCGACAATATGTAGGACATTTGCCACAAGAATTAGATCAATTATGTTAATTGATTTTTTTTATTACTAAAGGAGATTAATTATTAAGTATACCTGCAAGCTTGCAATGCCGATCTGTACATCAAGGCTTGCTCTTACTCGTTGTCTTTGTGAGTGACTCCTCGATGCTGGGTCTTAGGGACTTAACTGTTGCTTAATATGCTGAGATGTTTCCCTCTATCAATTTCCGTTTTGTGATATCTCTCTTTTTCGTATATATTTGTCTATTATAATTTTTTCTATCTGTCTGTCTAGCTATCTTTTCTCATTCTCTCTCTCTCTCTCTCTCTCTCTCTCTCTCTCTCTCTCTCTCTCTCTCTCTCTCTCTCTTCCTCTCTCTCTTCCTCTCTCTCTCTCTCTTCCTCTCTCTCTCTCTCTTCCTCTCTCTCTCTCTCTCTTCCTTTCTCTCTCTCTCTCTCTCTCTTCCTTTCTCTCTCTTCCTTTCTCTTCCTCTCTCTCTCTCTTCCTCTCTCCTCTCGCTCTCTTTCTCTCTTTCTCTCTCTCTCTTCTCTCTTCTCTCTCTCTCTCTTCTCTCTCTCTCTCTCTCTCTCTCTCTCTCTCTCTCTCTCTCTCTCTCTCTCTCTCTCTCTCTCTCTCTCTCTCTCTCTCTCTCTCTCTCTCTCTCTCTCTCTCTCTTCCTCTCTCTCTCTCTTTCTTTGTCTCTCTCACTCTAATTCTGGCTATAATTCACACAATAAATCTGAGAATCTCTGGCCACTTCTTTACTTAGAGAGAATGACTGAAGTCAAATGTTTTCGTGGTAATTGCGACGTTGTGAATCCCGTTTTAATTGCATTAACTAGGGCGATGAAGATGAAAGAGGTAGTGGAATGGGGCGTGCGATCTCCGGAGAGTTATTCCGTGCGTGAAGATTAAACTTTGTTATCTACACGAGTTATCAAACATCGCTTCCAATATTTTCACAGAAGGCGACTAAAGCACTTAGAGATCCACAGGCCTCTGCCTTGAAATATTTTGCAATATGATGGGAATAAAATGGCATTCCGTCAAAGCGAGATCCCTCTCACAGATCATGATAGAGAGATGATTTCATTTTAATTTGGAATGAAGAGGTAAAGGAGAAAATCAAGAAGGAAAGAAAAAATAAAACACATCAAACAGAGTCACCTGACTTGCTCGAAGAAACACATAGTACGCCAGGAGTGTCATTCCTTAGCTAGCCACAACGCCGCGGTCAGAACACATGTACCATTATTAATCTAGGATTGGTTGCACGGATATCGACAGGTGAAGATTTAAGGCAAGGTTAGGATGGACGGAATTTTAACCGTGGTTCTCTTGTTGTTTTTTGTGTGTGCGTGGGATGGGTTGGGGATGTGTGTGTGTGTGTGTGGGATGGGTTGGGGATGTGTGTGTGTGTGTGTGGGATGGGTTGGGGATGTGTGTGTGTGTGTGTGTGTGTGTGTGTTCGAACAAGGGCTAGATAAGAAAGATCTTCAAATAAGAGTTAATAGTGTTCATGATATTTAAACTGAAAAAAATAATGGTAGTGATAATAAAGAATAAACGATGAATCTGATAATATTTCTTCTGAATTTCAGAAATAAAACATCTTACTGTAGAGTTATGAAAATATGATAATTTTAACACATTCATTTCATATCAGTCAATGGGTTTGGTGCACCATGTCCAAGCCTTAAGATAGTTCAAAACCGATGACAAACCAATTGAATTCCAATTATTGTTTCTGCTTGAAGAAACAGCGACAAACACCCGCTGATATTGGCCTCGACTTCCGGTGAATTATTTGAGTAACAATATTGTTAGGAGAAAGACATGAATTCATTGCCACAACAGCAATAGTGATACGAGAAACGACAAATCCATTTCAATGCCAGTTCAATAAAGCGCTTCACTAAATTCGTAATCATTTACAGCTATTGTTCAGACCCACCCAAAAAAAAATATACAATATAAGGGTGACAAATAACCGCACCAGAATTCAGCTTGTAATTACAAATGTGCAGCTCGTGCGTTATACATAGTCAGTAGTTATTGTCATAAAGCACGTGGAAGCAGAGGGGAGAGGCAACTCCTCAGGGGAAAACTGCGGGGTTATGCTTGCACTTTGCTTTTGACAAAGGACTCTTTTTGTGCGGGAGGGAGTGAGGGCGTGCTGCTATTCATCTTCGATTGTGAATGATAATGAATCGATGAATGTGAAGATTGTAGCTGATGCGTTGAAGCTGTAAGGATGATTTAAATAATACAATTATAAATGCAATGATTAAAATGAGCAAAGGTAGTATGGAGATTATAATGTCACTGATGATAATTGTGGCTGTGGATTAAATACAAAGCTACATCATAATATACTCTTACAAATGGTAAGCTCATCTAAATTCTAGGGATCTGTAATTACTTCAGTATCAACATGTTCAATATAAGCCATACAAAATGACAGGACGTTCAAAAGCCTTTCCTGTTGGTGAAGCATTAGTTATAATTCACACTGGAATACAACACGCCATGTTGTTTCATATTCCTTCAGCTCTTCAGACTATTCAGGCTGTTACATTTCCTTCTTGATTAATAAGAAAGTTGCTTATCTTTCGCGAACATTTGACACACGTTATTACCTGTACACGAGGAAAAGGTTAATATATCAGTGACATTCATTTTACATTTTCATAAAGGTAACAATTGTTCATGCATATTTTTTTCATGTTAGTGTCTTCATACATTATCTAATTGACAAGTGAAGTAACATGAGTCAACAGAAGGAGATAAATTGTAGTGACAATATTATACGAGATGAACAAGGATGCAGGAGAAGTGTCCATGAAATGAATTTATAAGATTAATCATATTAGATAGAAAACGAGAACATTTGGCTTCCACATAATATTGAATTTAACATAATAATGAATTTCTTTTTTTTCTATATCCTTTCTCATTCTTGAACAAGCCTGCTTTATCTCCCTCTTGCAACATCATTATCATCATCATCACTCTCCAAACACCCTCATCATTTTTAACAAAAATGGGAGCTGGTATTCAGAATATCCAGAAGAAGAAAAAAAAAAAGATAGCAACGACACGCGCACAAAACAATAAAAAAGACCCTTCCATCCCGACAATATACCAATATAAAAGAGTGTCACGTCTCGCCAGCTTCTTTCAGTTACAAAATAAGGGAGACATTTATCACTTCGCGTGGTTCGAAGCCGTAGCCAGGACGAAGAGACTCAAGCAAGAAACGAAGACGATTACAACACATTGAGACGATTCATCCGTCAGATATTCAGACCCTTTGGATAAATCTGGTTTTCCTCATGACAGGAAAGGGAGATAGATAGATAGATAGATAGATAGATAGATAGATAGAATAAAAGAGGGAGAGAGATAGGGATTAAATAGTTAGTTAGAATGATAGTTAGGTAGATAAGGAGGGAGAAAAGGAGAGTCCACATGGGTATATTTGGGGGGCGGGAGTCTCAGAAATTGTTCGAATGAGTGCCGTACTTGCAGACTCGACATATGCCTCATTAATGGCAGTCTGGACATCCCTTAACATAATGATACCCATAAATTCTCGGGAAAGCCTCTTGTTGCCTCTCTGTGGAAGACGCTGTTGCAGCGATGACTCTTATTCTGAACATAAATATATTTACTTTTCTATCTTCTCTTCCGAGGCCCACCGTCTAAAAGTCAGAGGGTTCTCGCGTCGTTGGAAATCATTTCATTGCTCCAGTAAATAAAGGGCAACAGACAAAATAGAATTAACGACAAGAGCCCATCCCAGCGAGGTACTTCCCGGAGGTGCAATGGCATACTCGAAAAGGGTGGCTGGAATTTCAACTGCAGATCGTTGCAATACAATCAGTGATGGTATGGAGCGAAGGAAGAGAGGAAGAGAAGGAGAGAGAGAAGAGGAGGTAAGAGGAGAGGAGTCAAAGAGGAGGGAGGGGGAAGGAGAAATGACAAAGAGGATCAGAGGTAAGAGAAAAGGGACATTGGAAGGAAGGGATAAACGAATAAGAGAGAGAATCAGCAATAAGAGAAAATGAAAAGAGATGAAGAACGAGAGAAAGAGGGAGAGAGATAAGGTGAAGAAGAACAATAGCGCACGAGACCGAAAGAATTTATTTTTCAAAATAACATAAATAAATCCTTATACATGCTACAACCTTTAAATTAAATACTACCAAAAAGTCGGCTATACACATTAGGATCTACCAATTGTATATCTTTGCCGAAGATGTTGCCACCACGAGTTCAGGAGTTTTTTTGGATGACTGGATCCCTTAAACCAGAAAATGCTGACATCTTTGCCCCTGCTTTGATCTCCTTTTAATTCACCAACGTTTTCTGTTTGAGCAATCGGCCTTCTCGGAAATCAATTCGAAGTTCTTTTCAGGATAACTCTCTTTTTTCTTCTTTTTCGCTTTCTCTCGTTCTATTTTCCCGCTTTTTTTCTCTCTTATTTCTATCTCTCTCTCTGTCTTTCTTTTTGCATCTCTCTGCATTTCAACCTTGATGGACGCTAAAAAGGCCTTTCCGCCGAAAAGCAAAGCCTGAAAGTTTTTTTTTTTCTCTTTTTTTTGGGGGGGAGGGGAAGAGGGGAGGGGGGCGAAAAAGAAGGTGACCGGCGGTATGTGTTTGTTTATATCAATAGGGTCTGTAATTTCACAAAATGGTTTATCATGAAACACGACAACGTACAGTAAGTTCCAATAGGGTTCTTGCTGTTTGGATTGCTACCGAAAGGAAAAAGAACTTTTAACCTTTTTTTTATCCTTTTTTTTTAAAGGATTCACATGGCTAAAGTTGAGAGAATGATCTGTTCTCTCTCTCTTTCAGAAACAACAGTGTTATCGCTATTTCACGGAATCAAGCTGAACACTCTGAAGTATGAACAAAGAGACACTTATTACAACATATATATGTTGTTGCTTTCTATCACATTTACCTACTAACATCTTACTAGAAAGAGAGATATAGAGAGAGAGAGTGGGAGAGAGAGAGAGACAGAGATAGAGAGACAGAGAAGGATAAAATGTACCAACGAGATAGGAACAGAGAGAGTGAGAAAATCTGTTATGGAAAATCGATAACAAAGCTTGTCAAGAGAGGACAAATGCAGGATAAAGCAGCAATGTGGGAATTTATTGCAAATGCACCCTTCTTTCACCCCTGTGACTAATTATGTGTTATTCAGTTTCCACAAATGTTATGCATTGTATTGGACGTAGTGTGTGGTCCTTTTCTTGTCTGTGTGAAGGAAAACATCTGAAAATCTATATCTCCAAAAGGAGGGAATACCTACCTATATTTTGTTTTCGAAGATGACTGATTTCGAAATATATACAAATGCATGTTTCTCTCAAAGCTTATCGATTTTTGGAATAGATAGAAGTTAACGTAAATTTAGTCTCCGACGACGGATTTCGAAAAAATAAATATATACATTTATCTAAAAAGAAGAAAGAAAAATCAGTCACAAGTGTAAGAGAAGAAGGAATTCCCATAAATGAACCTCACTTGTGCCAAGACAAAATAGCATAGCACTGCGTCGACGTCCTGGGAGAAAGAGGCTGCCGATGTTGATACTTGCAAGCGATGTCTTCGGAGATTGTGAAACGACTGTTGGTCACTTTCACTTATTTCAGATCTAGCTTATTTCTTTCTTTCTTTCTCTCGCTTTTTTTTTTTTCTTTTCTTTTCTTGTCGTGAATTTGTTTTGTCTCTCTTTCCTTTTCATTTGTTTGTGTTACTGATATGGCTGATACGTACACATGTACATATACATTGACACACACAATCACACATACTGGACATTCGAAAACACACGTACGCACAGACACATAAAACTCATACACACACAGACAAGGCAAACCCGCATACATGTCCATACAGACATTGCTTATCTGTGTTGATCTTCGACAGATCTTCATGTGTTATCCAACATTATCCCAATGTTTCTCTATGTTTGTTTGTTTCTCTCTCTCTCTCTCTCTCTCTCTCTCTCTCTCTCTCTCTCTCTCTCTCTCTCTCTCTCTCTCTCTCTCTCTCTCTCTCTCTCTCACCTAATCAACTGATGGCTACAAACTGTCCCTGCTGCTTGTTACTTCTTGCATCAGGAAATCTTTCCTGGAAGACTGACTAAGATTAAAACCTGTATGAAATAAAAAAGGATTAAAATATGATGAATTTACTATGATATAGGGAATGTGTTTTGATTTGTTTAATTTTCATAGTTTGGATTTGAAAGCGATAGGTCGCGGGTCCCACTGAAATCTGCACTGGCCAGATATCGGTGGAGCGGCTATTGTTTGATAATTTTCCCGAGGTTTTACCAGGGCTGCAATCCTGCAATCATCTCTCCCCTTCTCCCTTCACCTTTCATTTTTTCATTTTTATTGGAATGTTTGTCTGTCCTTGTTCTTTACTTTTGTTTCTGTCGTTCTCTTTCTATCTCTCTACTTTCTCTCTTTATCTCTTTATCTCTCTCTCTCTCTCTCTCTCTCTTTCTCTCTCTCTCTCTCTCTCTCTCTCTCTCTCTCTCTCTCTCTCTCTCTCTCTCTCTCTCTCTCTCTCTCTCTCTCTCTCTCTCTCTCTCTCTCTCTCTCTCTCTCTCTCTCTCTCTCTCTCTCTCTCTCTCTCTCTCTCTCTCTCTCTCTCTCTCTCTCTCTCTCTCTCTCTCTCTCTCTCTGTTTTCAGTGCAGTATTGCATTCAGTTACATACTCGTTTTATGCTCTTACCTTTGTTGAGCTAAAAGGAAAACTATCTCATCCATTTCATGCACACGCAGTATTGCCAGCTTCGAGCATCCGCATTAGATACGAACAATGATAACAGCGTTCCCGAGGGCAGTCAGTGCACATGGGAATTGACAAACCAACGAAAACAATATGTGATCATGAAATATCTCATGCCCGTTTTCAGAGATCTTAAAAATTCATATGAACCCTAAATATGTTTTTTTCCTACTTGATGAAGCGTTATAACTCACAGTCTTACAAGAATATCAAAACAAATAATAGACAAAGGTTTGAAAACATGTATATATACAACTGCTCACCCCATAAGCTCAAGCTTTTGAAATATAACTGAGTTCCCCCTTTCAGCCATTCGCCCTTTTCTAGTAAGGATATGTAACTTGTGATTTTATCTCATATGTATGCAATATCAATTTTACAATTCATGGTAACTTTAAGTCACACACAAATAAACGTATATTGACAAACTTGAGTATTATCTTCTTTGTCTACGGTACAGATTTATTTGTATCGAAAAAAAACATAAAATATATATTTGGTCAGATCTTTTGCACCTGAGGATTGTAAATACATAAAAACAAAGACGTTCTTATTACACACACTGAGAAAGTACATAGAAAAAAACATAACACGAACGAATTAACTCATACATCTTTAGGGATTCATTTAATTTACTAAATGCGTTCATTAGAGGGATAACAGATGATTATGCATAACCTCAAATTATATTTTTCTGACCTTAACACATTCCCTGTATAAATACCGTCAATATTACGTGAGGTAAAAAAAATCATGTTGCCTACTTTTTTACAGCTGGAGGCAATTAGGGTCAAACATATATATTAATATATGTAAAACTTTTAATATCCCACACCGAATGAGTGCCGTGTTTGTAATTGTCGGCGATAATTTCGTGAATTAAATGGCAGGGGAGGGGCATCATGCAGGCATACCAACCTCGTGTGTTATCTGTAAAAGTGGATATAACGTGCACCGAATCCTTGTTCATTTCGATGTTCATTAGGAACGTAGAGAATATTGAATTAATTTGTTGTCTCTCTTTTTCTGGAAGAGAATGAAAAAAGATAGATATATGGAGGCAGAGAGAGAAAATGTTGTGTACTGTATAAATGCATCATGTGCTCGTCACACCTAATATCAATTACCTGACGTTTGCGAGATTACTTTCACGTTCTTCCCTGAACTTGTTTATTTCTTCCGCAATAAAAATTATTTCAAAATATAGATATAAAAAAAAAATATATAAACAGCAGGAAGATTTCGAAGGAGGGATAGATTTCTAGATAGAGGTCTCGATAGAAAAGCTAGATGAATATTGACGACAATTCCTGTTTCTCCTTCCAGATCCAACACCATGTTCTTCGCGGTTTGGGCTCTCCTCGCGGCTATCACCTGCAGCCACTACGCCAGGTCCTCCCCAGTGCCCCCAGTAGTAGGAGCCCTTGAGCCATCCTCGCAGGACTTCGCCCAGGGTCAAGACGATGCCTTCGCCTCCCCAGACAAACGCCTCCTCAAGTACTTCCTCCCAGAGAGCCAGGCTTTGGAAATGGAAGAATTCGCACCAATGATGAGCGCACAGGAGGACACCAAGAGAGGCTACTCCAACAAGAACTACCTTAGGTGGGTGGCGTGTTCAGGACAAGGGGTAGAGGGGGAGGGGGTCAGGACAAGGGGTAGAGGGGAGGGGTGTTCAGGATAAGGGGTAAGGGGTAGGGGGGTCAGGACAAGAACTACCTTAGGTGGGTGGCGTGTTCAGGACAAGGGGTAGGGGGTGGGGTATTCAGGACAAGGGGTAAGGGGTAGGGGGTCAGGACAAGAACTACCTTAGGTGGGTGGCGTGTTCAGGGTAAGGGGTAGGGGGAGGGGGGTTAGGACAAGGGGTAGAGGGGAGGGGTGTTCAGGACAAGGGGTAAGGGGTAGGGGGGTCAGGATAAGAACTACCTTAGGTGGGTGGCGTGTTCAGGGTAAGGGGTAGAGGGGGAAGGGGGTTAGGACAAGGGGTAGGGGGTGGGGTATTCATGACAAAGGGAGGGGGGAAAATAAGAGAGGGAGTATGGATGATAGGAAAGGAAGTAGACATAAATAAGAAGTGGGGAAATTAAACAGATCTATATACATATAATATAAATGTATATACATATATGTGCATATGTATATATGTATATATATATGTATACATACATACATATATATATATATATATATATATATATATATATATATATATATATATGAGACAAGAAAATGCTAAAGAGAAGTAGGAAGAGATCAGGAGTAGGGAGCAATAATAAAAAGAAGTGAAAGAAAAGTGGGAAGAAAAAGAGAGAAAATAAAAAAGAAAGGAAAAGGAGGTGGAGAGAAAGTAACCACGAAAGGAAGAAACAAAGTGCAAATCGATAGGAAGGGGAAGAACGGAAGAGAAAAGAAGTTGTAAGATAACTAGAAGGGAAAGGAGAAGAGGACAATAAAAAAAAACAGACCTCGTAAAGACGAAAACGAAACAATAAAAGAAAAACAGCATATAAAAAAACACACAAATATAACCAATTAAGATAAGAAACATATCGATCTTCTATTCAGTAGCACTTCGAACTACTCTCACTAATAACTACCAGACATCCCATATGGACAGAAGAGACCACTAATGCGCTAAATTACGGGTTCTCCCTCTCTCCCTTCTGCCATCCTCACTCGCAGGATATTTGTAGGGGCATATAAGGAAATGACGAGGAACGTGTGTAATTAGATAGCCTTGCTTCGCTCTTTGTAGAATGGGTAGATGAAGGAAGGATTGTATTGGATGTTCGTTTTCCTTTTTTTCGTTTTTTTTTTTTTCGTTTTTTTTTTTTTTTTTTTTTTAGGTGATGATGTGTGACTGTGGTTTTGATGCGTGAATTGATTGTTGTGTTATTCATGCAAGCATTCAGCATTAAGGTTAATTTGTTGGTGTATGATTAGATCTACTGCAATAGATATCAGAATAAAGATACAGCTAATTCATATACAAGCAGACACGCATGTGCATACAAAACCGCACACACTCAAACAAACACACACACATAAACACACAAACACACACACACAAACACACAAACAGAAACACACATACACACACACACACACACAAACACACACAAAACACAAACTCACACACACACACAATCAACCAAACACACACAGATATACACACACACAAAATCATCCAAACACCCATACACATTCACACATTCAAACCTACTCTCATACACCTAAACGTAGACACAGACTTTTACGAATATCATTAAAATACACCTTTGACCTCCAGGTTCGGGCGTGGCGATGAGAAACGCGGTGATCGCAACTTCCTCAGGTAGGTCACCACGGATGAAATTAAAAACTTTATTTTTTGATCAAGATTCATAGATGGATACCCGGAAAACGTGTGATAAGATACATATATGTCTAATCTAGTCAAACTAATTGGATATTTGATATTGAATCTAAATAGTTAGGTTTGAGTATTGAATTTCATTAGATATCGCAGTAAAAAAAAATACTCACATACAGGAATCCTTCAAAGGAAAAAAAAATCCCAGAAGGATAATAAAGGATAATAAAGGGCAATAATAATAATAATAATGCCGTTCCTCTCGTCGATTCCAGATTCGGACGCGCCGACGCAGCCGACAAGCGCAACCGCAACTTCCTCCGCTTCGGACGCGGCCCCAACCGCAACTTCATCAGGTTCGGACGCTCTGACGGAGGCCTTTCCGCCGGTCCCTTGGAATATGGCTTCGGACTCTCTGAAGAAGAACTGCCCGCCGTGTAAGGAACTGTTGCCTCGTCGTGTATTCGTTTCTTTGTATTATATCGTGATTATGTTGTTTCTTGTGTGTGTATTGGCCCGTGGAGAGGTTGGGGAGGAGGCGATATGTGTGTGTGTTCGTTTGTTTTCAGCATTATTATTATTATTATTATTATTATTATTATTATTGTTACTTTGTGGCCGGATGTGACTTCTGTGCGAAATATGTATTTGTTGGGATTTTTTGTTCGTTTGTTTTAGCGTTTTGTGGAATTTGTATTCTTGAAAAAAAAAAATGCTGTTGTGTTGTTTTGTGGGCGAGGAGGATTTCAATAGATGTAACAGTCTAGGAGAAAGATAAGGTGAAGAGTTGTGCGTCATGTGAAATATTTTCTTTATATAGCTATCAATTATTCAATCATGTCTAGTTATCAATCAGTGTCCATAACAAAATCTTAACGTCGGCCTATCTTCAAGATTTCTGGCAAAGAAGTGTAATATCATTTGCCGATTCCAGTGTCGACCAGAGAGACATCGACGAAATGATCGACGCCTTCATGGCACAGAAGAAGAGGAATCAAAACAGCATCCGCCACGGCCGCTCCGTCGACCGCCAACTCGCCTCCTTCTGCGACAACTGCGATGACAGCCAGAAGCCCCAGCAGACCACCACCGCCCAGCCAGAAGGCCCCTCTCACTCCGCCGCCGCCGCCGCCGCCACCAGACCCAAGCGCAGCGCCGCCGCCGCCGCCAAGGACTCGGTCAGCCTCCAGCGCAGCAAGAGATTCGTCGTGCCCAACTC
>NW_028234416.1:25501397-25516397 GCF_977035675.1 Penaeus japonicus | reverse complement strand
GTATGCACTATTTACTTGTATTGTAGTTGGTACTCACAAATGCCAACAGTCCTCCTCCACAAACATTTTGGCAAATTAGAGCTTGTAGACCTTTGTAGTGATTTATGGTCAAGTAAGGAGTCAGTCCCATAGCCTATCACACCAGAATCTATGCTCTTGTCCTGCCAGAGCTCCAATCATGTGGTGGCTATTGCAATTACATACTTGTAAGCTTGTAAGCTTTCTTTTAAACATTTACCAAAGGGCATTTTGTGAAGTTTGTTATGCTGTAAGACTTAAGTTATATTGATGAATCATATGTGAATCATATTGATTTGCTTGTAAAACTTTTATAAAACTGGACTTTACCATCACATCCCAGATTCTAGTAGTGTATCACAGACTTGTCACCTTCATAAGGATCACAAAATTCATAATCTAAAAGTGAATAGAACATGGTTGTCTCTCGGTTAACAATTTATCTTGTGATCATTTTCATGATTGTTTTTTAACACATTGCCGACGGGGCGCCTAACGACCTAACTGATCATCAAGGCGGGCAGTGTACGACACTAGCGGCGCTGGCTAAAAATTAGAGGGACAGGGAAAAGTTTTTCTCCGTCCTCCGGATAATGTAGCACGTTTACATATTTTTTGCTTTCCATCTTTTTTTTAATCAAAATCATTGCTCATTAAAATATGATGTACTTGATTCCATGAGCTTAAAACTGAAACATTACCTTATCAAGAATCAAGATAGCCATACAAGGCATGAAAATATCATGCCTTTTACATGATGTAAGCTAAAGCTATCCATGGATATCTGTATTTTTCATATAGGTAGTGTAGATATAACAAATGACACTCATGCTGCACCACAGCAACCATTCTAGAGAATGATATTACAAAATATTTACTCTAAGAACAAATAAACACTTGGTAGTAAGAGCTCATTGCTAGTACGAGTAGTATGTACATAGGTAGTTCATTATATGTAACATGTTTTTTATTCTTATTTCTTTATTTTTCTAGTTCCATTGTTGCCTCCCTTGTTAGACATGCTATCAAAGCAATATATTTTGGTTGAGTGAGATGGTTACTTACGTTCTGTCAAGAGAGAGCTTGTATACTTCCTTGGCAATTTATTGTCAAATAGAAAAAAAAAGTCCTTGCTCTATCTTACCAGAACATATGTGGTGGATATTTGTTGACCTTTTTTTTTAAAGCACCAAAGGTTGAGGCATGGTGATAGCAGGAATATTTCTCTGGGAATTGATATCCAAGGTTCAAAAATTATCTAAATTAATGTTGGTTTACTTTGTGAATAGTTCTTTACTTATTATTACCACTAGGAGTAGTAGTAATATTATTATTGTTATTATTATTATTATAATTGTTTTTAATTATATAAACTACTTTTGATTTCATATATTGATTATAGGTTTTTGAATACACACATTTCTATTATGATCTTGCAAGCAAAAAAGAAAGATAAGTATGAATACTATCAGATGTTAGCTATGCTCAAACTAATTTCCTTATAAATTTTTTCTCGAGTTACATTTTTCAGAAACAAATCTGTGCCATAATGCAATGATTAATACATGATATACTTTAGATATTTTTAAACTGTATTTTTTAGAGTAATTAAATTGACTGCATCAAGTTATTCTTCCAGTGTATCAAATAAGAGAAATATAAGTCCTCACCTTAGGTTGAATAGAATATTAGGTTCAAATTCTGAATGATCTGACTTTATCAGGTCAGATGATTTTCATACCCAAGCTTTCCAGGCCTACTGATGACACCTTGCTCCATCTCATTACAAGTGGCATGCTTAGTTATTAATCATAGATTTATTTCCAGGAATATCAGTTTGTTTGTTATTATTAGCATTATCATTATCAGCACTACTACTACTATTAGTAGTAGTATTACTATTATCATGGTTGCTTGAGTGTTCTTGAGTGGATTAAGTGTTACTGTCTTGTTTCAGTTAGGCAAAGCAGAAAGCGAACTGACTGCTTTGTCATGCAAGGTTGATCAGGAGTACAACACTCTTGCTGGATCGCAAGCCGGTAACACTCAGGTTAGTTACTGATTAGGCTTTACAATATGCTTTTCTTTTTTGCATTTTTTGCTTGTTTATTAATGTTACTTTCCCCAGTGCAGTATTTTCATATCACTTCTCTTTCTACTTATTTTCCTCTCTTCTTTGTCTGCCCTTTTCACTTCTTCCATTTATTTTTGTTCTTTACTTTTTTTATTGTATGATTGTTAATTTGGGTTGAATGTTTACATGACAGCCACAGTGACTTTCAAAAGACTTTTTCCTTGTAATTATATTGTTTTTTGTCCAAATCCACTTGAAAGTTGCTGTGATCTTTGAGTCTAACCCAGCATAGGCACAGTTTCAAGCAATCAGGACAGCCATTTTCCCTTGAGCCCTTCAATAAAGGACAACTAATATAGAATTTGGAATGGTTCCTTATTTGATGATAGATTGTTAGTGATGGAGGAGTTTTTTTTCTTTTTTCTTCTTCTTCTTTTCTGGAGTACTGAAAGTGCAGAGGTCTGTGGCAGATATACAAGTGCAGTGGTTCCCAAACTTTTTTTAATGATGGCAGTCACGTAATCCCTTTTCTCTAACAGCCCTCTCTCTCCCTAACCCACATGACTTTAGCTTTAAAGCAGAGTACATATTTGCCCATTCATCAGTTACCGCTGCTTGAAACAAGATTATGTAGGTTACATCCCCAAATGATATGTGTAAAACTCACTGGAAGAATGAGAGTAACTTAGTTTGACAGCCATTGTGCTGCTGTCTTTTAAACATTTACCTAATTTGGATTTAGTATTCTTACTAATTCATGTCACTGTGTTTTACATATTTGAAAAGGTGGTTTTAAAACAGTAATCATACTTAAGAAATGAAACAAAATATTGTGGTATATGTACCATTACCTATGTTGCATGTTTTCCTTTTTGTATGGTACTGTCATTAATAGTGCTAATCATCCTCAGGTCCCCACAGAACTTATCAGTAGTGTCCAGAGCCTTCGTAGCGAGTTGACACAGGTGTCCGATGAAGTTCTTGAGATCCAGAAACAGCAGAAGATGGTGATGTCCACCATCCAAACCCAACTGAGTACTTTGTGCAGTCAGTTTGATGATCTCAGCAACATCACTGGTCCAGCAGCTTTGACGGAAGGAAAACAGGGAGACAGCAAGGAAAACAGTTATGAAAGTGATTAAGAGAAGTTATTTACTGTAGATTTTGCTTGTGATACCTTGTCAAATATCTTGGAACTTCAGTGATCATCTAGTACAGATCGTCTTGCTTTCTAAACTGTAAGATAAAGTATAAGTGTTGTATGTATGTGTTTTGAATTACATTAATTTACTTCTTGGTATGTTGTCAGTACATTACTGACAAAATGGTTGATGAAAGGAATTTCAGAAGTCAGTTTTATGAAAAGGTTGGACTCAGAGAGGTGGAGGAGAAGCGTGCTGTAGAAGCCCTTCTGAAAGAGCAACCATTGAATGAACGAAAATTTGCAAACTTTTCACAGCGGTCCATAGTTCCTGCAGCATATCGAACAGTGGTCTGGAAGTTTTTGCTAGGCATCACCCCTCGATATGCTGAGTCTCAAGAGTACGTGGGACAGCAACAAGCCCTCATGTTTGAGGAACTTTGGTGTGCTCTTAAATCTTTGGGTCTTGGAAATGTTGCCACGTTAGGGGAAGAAACGGTCAATGGGCATGATTGTCTCGCTCATCCAAGTAATACCAAGTTCAGTTCAGGAAGTAAACCGTGGTCAGATATACCCCTTCCTGAGCATTACCTCCTGATGTGGTTGATGAGTGAAGCCAAGCTTCTGTTTGACATCAGACATCAGTTACGAACAAAGCAAAACCAACACTTCGTAGCCATTGCAAGAAAGGTATCCTTTTTCTTTGACACTCCAGTGGATATCTACCATGTATGCGCCTCCCTCTGGTCACTTCTGCTGAAGAATGAACAGGCTATCTTAGATGCTATCCAAGATGCTATTGGTATGCTGCGGAAAGAAAATGACTACCTCCATCTTCATCTATTCAAGATGGGTCTCTTCTCCAGCAGTCTCTTAAAACATCAGTGCTTCAGCCTGTTCTGTGATATCTTCCCAGAGACGGCTATCGAGAAGATCCTGGACAAAATCATTGCTGGTGCATTTAGGGTTCTGTCATTCGTAATTGTTGCAATGCTTGTCCATCAGAGGCGACCCCTAACTTCAACGTCGTCTGTGGAAGGTGTAAGAAATGTCATAAGTAATATAAGGAAAGAAGAAGCTGAAATTATTGTCACATCTGCTCTAGACCATTGGCTCAAAGTAGGGGTAGTGAAAAGAGGGTAAGGCTTAAAAGAGTTTTATAAGGTAAGCCATTGAACCTTCTTTTCTCTATGGAGCTTGCCAGATGATTCCAAAATTTTGTTATGTTTCAGAGTGATATCAAAGTATATTTGTTATGGTTACCAGGCATTGTTCTTTATGTAAACATGCTTACGGTGTAATTTTTAAAATATATTTCAGAACTAAGTAAACACTTTGTTTAGAAACCCTCATATAGGAATGAAAAAAGTAATGAAAGTATGACAGATTAGTAATGCATAAAGAAATATGTTGAATGTAAAAGTTTTATATGATATTATCTACCTTTTTCCTAAAGTCATCTGTTTTAATATATATATCTACAGAGATACACAACATATAGAGATAACATATATAGTATGTACAAAAGAAAAAGAAAGAAGGAGATGAAGTTAACTCATCCATAACAAGCATTTGAGGCGTTAGGTCACTTTTCTATTGCATTTTTCTTTTTCTTTTGGAAATTATTATTTATTCTTTCAGGTAGAATGACCTATTACACCAAATGCTAATTAGTGTCATTTTGCATGTCTAGAAAATAATAGAAGACCCACACATCTTGATCCATTAACAATGGGTGATAAGACATCACGTCAAGTGGTGGCAGCGTCAACCGCTAGGGAGAGATATTTCGTCAAGGCTATCCTCCTGGATCGGGCGTATAGTGCTTGGCTGCGGTCAGTGCAGGCGAAAATAATGAGGCGTTAGACTTACACACTTGAAATATCCCGGTGTTTCACCTATTTGCAGCCAAAACAGCGCTGTCATTAATGGGTTAAGATGCCCAACCCAGGTCGAACATCTTAACCCACTCACGACGGGGGCATTCCAGCCTTGCATGTCACAATGCCGGGGCTTTTGAACGCTTAGGCCTAAATCAATTAAATAACTGGCACCATGTTGTGCCACCCGGCCACCGGGCTTTTGAATGAGCGGTAAAGTAGTGTACCACCTGTCCAGAGAGGGTTAAGATGTGGCCCATTTGGGATGGGTTAAAAATTAAATAGCAAAATAGGATAAAAAGGAGTGAGTGCAGTATTGAAAAAAGGGAGGGTGGGCAGTTAGAAAAAAAATAAGAGCAAACCAAGAAGAAATCACCAGACAATGGAAGAAAATATAAGATTTGCTTGATGGTAGGATTTTAAAATTACATATGTTGACTAAGATATTGATCACTGTTAATCATGTTAACCCATTAACTGCTAAGGTGACTATATGGTCACCAAAATCTTTGCATATTTGAAAATACTATCACAACTTTGTTGCAGAGCTAGACAGAATATAATAGGATTTAACATGTTCATCATAGATCTCTCTCACTTACACTGGCAGAAATTTATTGATAAAGACAAACAGTAAAGCTGAAAGACAGAAATAAATGAAGAGTAAACAAAACCAATGGAATATTGCTTTGAAATTTTCCACGTAAGTAATTCATCAAGACTTTTTTTTCTTGCAGTCGACAGAAGTATCAGGACTTGCCACCAGAAGAACTTTAAGTTTGACACAGTATTGTTTGAAGAGAAACTGGACTGATGTCAGTGCATCCATAAGGGAACTAAAAGTGTTTTTGGCTATTACTGCAATTTCTGTTTTTTAATTAAGGCAATGCATAGGACTCTGAGTGATAATTCAAACAAAAAGATGTATCAAGAAAACTATTGATAATCATGGAAAACATTATTTTCTTAAAAGATAGATCAATGAATACAGTGTCTATTATTATATAGTTCTAAAGAAATATGATCCCGATATAAAGGAAACTATTAGTTAACTTCAAAATATATTCTGATTTGCTACAAAACCCATTTTTTTGTACCTGTATTCAACTAAGATAACTATATGGTCACTAGCCACATCATCAAATATATGAGTTTTCTTAACTTTTTTACATTAATGTTATATATCTCTAAACATAGCAGCTTTTAAGATTTCATGAAAATCTAAAAGATTTTCTTTTTTCTGGGACATAATGGGTTAACATACATCCTTCTTCCCAGTCAATTATGCTAAAATATATAATGAGTGTGTACTTCTAAATTATCATTAACCCGTTGCCAACGGGGCTATTTTTGCTCTAAATGGTCAAAACGCCGGGATATTCTAACGCATAAGCCTAACGCCTTGGAATTCTCGGCCGCTCTATCCGCGGGCGAACACTGTACACCCGATCACCCGGCTCATCGGCCTAAATATATCGTCCCCGGCTTCTAACCGAAAAACCACTAGATGTGATATCTTGTCACCTGTCGTTAATGGGTTGAGTCTTAATTCTCAGTCTTTAACCCATTCATGATGGATGATATCAAATCTCATCAAGGAATATTTTCCCCACGACAGACATCTTATCACGTCATGAAATTTTGCTGTATATACACATTGTATATAGTTATATATATACACATTTTTCTTTACTTTTTATGGGGAAATAATAGAAAACCTCTTTGTCACCCCCTAGAAGAGGGTGGGTGAAAATTGAGAGAGAGCCTTGCACTGGTTGAAGGTGCATGTGCTTGCTATATTGCAAGCAGGAATAGGATTAGGCAAATATCAGCCCCAACATTACTGGGTTAAATTGCATCACCATAATGTTCCTGTTGTGTATATTCTAAAGCACAAAAGGCATGCTTATGCATCTTCATTATGTAGTGTTGATTTTACAAGATTAAGTTGAAATAGATGACTCACTCTAACTTGATAACATTTTCTAAAAAAAATAGCTTTGGAATAATTGCTTAATAGGTATATTAATTTTAACCTATTCCAAATGGACATCAGGATGTACATTAAATGTTATGATAGTCACATTGCTAGCTATAGAGCTAGTACTGCAAGATCAAGTTAAACCCATATCTTAAGATTTTTGGAAAAAGTTCACTGGGCTAGAGTGTACAGCTGGGAGTTAGGAGAATCCATTTTCCTTACCCCTCTGGGGTTTCAATGGTATCTGCAGCATAGGAAATATTCCATCCTGAAGGCCAATTTATTCAGTAGGGATCCCATCCACAATGGGTTAATGGCTAGATCATATTTTTGTAAATAAAGAGAATCTGAAACTAAAGGTACAGGGCTTTAGTTGTGGCTATAACATTTACTGGTGTGAGCTCTTCGTATTAACCCATTGCGTACGGGTGTCATGACATACATGACGTAGGAGCTTTGGCCTGACGACGGGCGTCATGACGTACATGACGTTCGGGGATTTTGGAAAACTATGCTATTTTATTGTGCTATGAAAAAGGAATGAGTGATGATGGCTACTGCAGTCATAATTACTATAATTACCATAATACCATGCTACCTTAACGTCCAAAACCTAGATGGCACCACTTTTTCCTAGCACCAGCATGAGAGAGAGCCTTGAATGGCACCCATCCACAGTCTCTAGCAAGCACTGTCTCTATAGAGCGATGGCACACACTAAGTTGATGAACCCTTGCTCTAAAGTACCGCCGATGAAGGATGTGCAGGCAGAACGAGAAGAGGAAGGTGACTCAATCCATACCCAGTGTCTAAAATGTGCTCCTGTGCCAATATGGATGCCTTTCACTGTGGCACTCACAGTCACAAGCACAGGTTTCATTCCTCTTCCCTACCTCTTCTTGTTATCTTTATTGTAGGGGGTTATATGTTTCGTATTCGTTCATGACAGCACAAAAATACGAAAAAATAAAGTTGCCTTTTGTCCTCCCATAAAACAGCAATACTTCTATCACATTGAGTATAAAGAAAATAATAAGCTAATATGGATAATATACTACAATTTTAGTCAACTGCAACACTGATAGAGCCTGTCATATGGCACATATAAGTCTCTAAACTCAATAAAACACAAAAAAATAAAACACAAAAACCGCTCTAGTTTTACAATGAATGACTGAAAGAGAGTGGGATGATTCAAATTATATTGCTTCAAGCGATCTCTTCTCTAAAATGAAACCTATCCTGGAGGTTGGGCAAGCAAATTTATCTCCGTCTGCAATGGGTTAACATCATAATGAGTGTACATAGACGATAACTCTCTTCCAAATCTCAATGAATAATCCTATATTTTCATTCATTTTTTATTCATTATTGTAGTTGTGAACCTCTTACATTTTTTTTCTTTTTTCAATACAGACTTGAAAGACTGGTGATGAATTTCACTGTATATCCACAGACAAGTAAAACATTTGAAATGTTCATAGCATAACATTCCAGGGCTTGAGTGTCTCTTATTTCCTCCATGGATTGGACTGATGTTAAGATATTTAGAAAAAACTGTATTTCTTTGGCAATAATTTTTATTATGTTTTGACCTTATCTTCTCTGATTTGATTATGAGGCATTTATAAAGGATTTGAAATTTGTTAAGCTTTATCTATTGTACTAAACCATATGTCCTTATGATGTGCTTTCACTTTTATGATATTGCTTAATTTCTTGTCAGTTTACCTTGCATGAGAATGCTGACGTTTACTTGTATTACAATTTGATGAATGATTTTATGGTTATTAAAGTTACTTTTGTCTGGTTATTATTGCTGATGATAGTGAGAATACCTTCTCCAGATTTTTTACTCCATTTTTCTTTTTTTTCTCTTTTATCAAGGTATATTTTCATATGGTTATTTGTTATATTGTGTGGTACTACCCATTTTTCCATTCCCTACACTGGACCTAAGTAATATCGCCTCGGGGACGTCACACTGGTGTGTCACCCCATCATCAGGCACTTTTTGCTGTGTCACCCCTTTGTCATTGGGTTAATAAGAGGCTTCCAGCTACTTAGGGAGAAAGCTATGATTTGGATTGAAGTAAAAATGAGAAAAAAAGAGATATTCTTTTCTTAGAAATGTTACATATGTATGAGCGAACTGTTAGATTACTTTTTTTTTTTTATTATTATATGTACCCGTTTTCAATTTCTATTGTTGGTTGTGTATTTCATGTGACAAGTTACAGATTAATTTAACTTACATTCTGTTGAACCAACATGAGGCATCCTCACACCACTTCTCAAGTGAAAGAAAGAGATAAGCACCAGAAATGGTGTGGTTACTCATCTCTTGACATTATCCTGAAGGGATTCTGCATGAATGACATGCAGAATGTCTTTGACAGGATCCAAGCCAATTATATATATATATAGAGAGAGAGAGAGAGAGAGAGAGAGAGAGAGAGAGAGAGAGAGAGAGAGAGAGAGAGAGAGAGAGAGAGAGAGAGAGAGAGAGAGAGAGAGAGAGAGAGAGAGAGAGAGAGAGAGAGAGAGAGAGAGAGAGAGAGAGAGAGAGAGAGAGAGAGAGAAGAGAGAGAGAGAGAGAGAGAGAGAGAGAGAGAGAGAGAGAGAGAGAGAGAGAGAGAGAGAGAGAGAGTGAGTGAGAGTGTGTGTGTGTGTGCGCGCGCGCGCGTGTGTATGTGTGCACTTGTGCATGTGTGTGAGAGAGTCAATGTGTGCATGAGCCAGCACAATTGCGATGTGTGAGTGTGTTGTATGTCTGTCTGCAGGGGAGTGAGTTATAGAGACATTTGTTGAACACATAGACTTCTCTATTACTGTAAATTCAACATATTGAAAGAATTATTACTTATTCTCTTAGGGAAAAAACAGAGTAAACAAGTTTTTATTTATTTATTTTGTTCTTTACTTATAAGTTGTATGATAGTTGAACTGGAGATATTTATGGTCAAGAATATCACTTCTTATATGGTGGTTAAATTTACATTTATTTACCATTCATTTCCAATGAAAAGGAAACTGTCATCCATACTGGTATAAAAGTTTACAAAAGGCTATTGGATATGCAAAATGAACAGTGATATAAAATGAGAGACAAAGATGAGAAAAAAAATGTTCCCCACATAACATAACTATAATTTATATACATGTTCAGTTGCATACACATACAGATGCACTCTCAGAAGAAAAATACTAATTATCCCACTCAATGTACATGATTTCATGTGCTCAGCATAGTGCAACAAAATTCAAAAGCTTTAAATATTTTTAAAAAGATATATATATATATATATATATATATATTTATATATATATATATATATATATTATATATATATATATATATATATATGTATATATTATATATATATATATATATATATATATATATATATATATATATATATATATATATATATAATATATATATATATATATATATATATATATATATATATATATATATATATATTATATATATATATATATATATATATATATATATATATATATATATATATATATATATATATATATATATATATTATATATATATATATATATATATATATTATATATATATATATTATATATTATATATATATATATATATATATATATATATATATATAATGATTATAAAAATAATGTTATGATTAAAAGAAGGAAAAAAGTCAGCATGAAAGAAACTACTACACCCAATTCTGCACCTTTGAATTATTATCTTCCTATTACTCATTTAACAGTAACATTGATGAGAAATATGAGAATTCAAAAGCAAATCACTACTAAGTCTTCAGTAAAATTGCTCATTTGCTTCTTTAAAATATATTTATTTTTATCTGTACACATTAAGTTGCGTAAGCCACCTGCAAAAGCCTATATACAAAACATACAAACATAACCAAGTTCATGAAGTGTTGCTGTGACACACTATATTATATTTAATGTACATAAGATGCTTAAAAAGATCTCATCCCCTTTCATCATTATTCCTAAATATTGGTAAAATATAGTTTGCTTTGAAAGGTTAAATTTCTTTAGCAATCAATTCTAAGTGACCCAGTCTTGTTAGATGACAGGCCAATTCAAAGGATAGATAAATTAAGCAATAACAATTAGTTACTCTTCATGTCCAGCATATATAAGATGAGATTTAAATAATGGCAAGTTCACAGATCTTTAAGAGAATTTCAGAAGTTCACCTGTTAGCAGTCGGTCAACTTAAATATTTAAGGTACCTGCATTACACTGGTATTTGAAACAAATTGGTATTTCAAATTACAGATTTGTTGTGCTCAAGCTATCTTTACATAGAGTTCAGCAATACACCATATCTGTCATTCTATCTTCTTTTAGCACAATTGTAGTTAATTTCTTTAAATCAATCACTAATCTTAAACTGAACTTTTCTTCAATTAATTTCCTTTACGGGAAAGGATGTAAGTACACAAACCATGTCATACTAAAACGCAATGTCAGTACAGGGTTCTCTGTAATCAAATTTACCAGATTTTTATGAAGTTTAATGCATCATACACTGTTGACTAGGTTATAGGAGCGTTACTGCTTAACAAATCAAAATTAATATATGCCTTATGACAATTATATTTCATTTCGTACTGTCAAGTATGCATTCCAGGTTATACTTAACATAAGCATGGGTATTCCAAGTATGTATGATTTTATATATAATGAATGTACATGTATACAAATATGTATATACCTAATCACATATGTATGTATGTATAGATATATGTATGAAAGTATGTAGATATGAACACACATACATACATAGGCCAGTAACAGGCACTAATGGTTAGTCAATTAACACACCACAAATTTCTTTGTTCTTCATGCTGTCCTATCCCAGAATAATTTTTATGTTTTTTAGGGTTCTGTTTTCTTCATCCCTTAGAGAGCACAAGTTTTCCTAAAACCTGCATTAACTGCTGTCATGAGTTGTTGTTTTTTTTTATTCATGAGATTGTAGACCTGCTGACACATTACACATAACAAACCACAACATCCAATTTTACTCTATGCATGATCCATCCAACCAATCCACCATGATGAACATAATACAAAATGAGGTAATTTTACTTTTTTAGGGTGGACACTTTGCTAAAAATATCACATTTATATTTTGCAAGAATATATGAGAAAGTAACTAAATATGAAAGACATACTATGTTAGTACACTGTTACTAAAAAAGGAAATTATGCAAGGCTTAACCACCTTAAAAATATTGCAATAACGTCTGCTCCATCTTCGGCCAGATTTGGGCATACATGATTCTATATTATAAAAATACTGTACAACAACTTGCCTATCCTTAAAATTACACCAATTCCTCATTCTCACTAGTACACACAATCCATGCAGCTATTACACATTCCACAAATCTTTAAATAAATTTAAAATTTTACTTCACATCAGATGTAAAAATAAAAATATTAAATCAAACAGGAATGAATATATAGTCCAACAAAGCCCCTAAAACGCATTCTTTTGTTTCCAATGGAATGAAGAAGCAGGGCATCTTTCACAATACCTGCAATAATATTCTTGCATCCATTTGGGCCTTGAATAGAAATGCATCATCCTAATTGAAAATAACATTAGATTGAGGGAAAATTACATAGGTACATCTATATATGTGGAACTTTCAATTTAAAAGTTCACTGATGTTTGGTACTTTTGTTTCTAGTTTTTCTTCTTTTTGTTAAATAAATGCACATTTCCACAATGTATGATATAAACTCTTGGCTAGCTTTTCTTTCTGATGTAAGTCCTACACCATTTTCATTGCACTGGAGAGTTCTTGTTTTGGGTAGTTTTGGAGCGTGGACTTAATCACCGATTTCCTAGCTACAAATTATTTTTTTTATATGCATTTTAGCATATTCATATAATTTCTTGATAAAAAAGTGTTCATTTTCAACTTGGCCTATCACATATAGAACATCTTTCTCTTCCAATCTTGGCACAAATCTCCTTTCTCCAGCAGAAAAAAACACATAGCCAATCTTCTTCTTCTCCTCAGCACATAGCTTGAAACTTGCATTTAGCTGTTGCCAACTGGCACTAAAGCAATAAAATGAAACTGCACCTTGGCCACTTACATGTGTGTTCATGAGCATTGGAAAGTGACTTTAAGGATATGTAATAGAAGATAAAACTGTTAAAATGCTCACATTAATTACAAGGTTTGTGAGAATTTCAAAGGTACATACTATGAAAATATCTTTCACAACATTTACACATATATTTTCTCTTAGTTTCGTATGTGCCCTGTGTAATTTCATTTCTTGTTTTACATTATTTGGACTGCAAATGAAAAACGAACATATTTCTACTGCATCATCAATGATAAACTCTGTTACAAAATAATATGGATGAGTACATTTCATACTTCAACTATTTTTCAAATATTTTGGAAGATAATTAATTAGACAATCTTATGAGATTCATATTTTCTGGTATTTATGAAACACAATTTACTTTGATCACTTATAATTGCCTATGTTGAAATGAATCTTTCTATTATATATGTGTATACTATACATGTCCGTACATTCATGTTTACTTCACAGTTTCTTTCCTTTCATTCAACGTCAACCAATCATTTCTATCACAGAACTATGCCTCTACCTCACTTTTGGCTTTTTCCTCCTGCAGCTCCTGCTCCTGCTCCTGCTCCTGCTCCTTCTCTTTCTCCTCCTCCTCCTCTCCTTCCTTCTTTGTTTCCACCTGCTCTTTGTCATCCTCTGACTGAAGATATTCCTTCTTAGCCTTAATGTGGTTGGTGATGATATCTGAATAATATTCTCCAAAGACATTTCTGTTGTGTGTCACCAGACGGAGCAAAGTGCCACAGATGTTTGCCAGCTCTTCCTGCAGAGTTGAGAGTCCGGGAGGCATCTGTACTGGGCGGGCTGTGGTGGAACTCAGCAACGTGCCAATAAATTCCATTGCTCTCTTCACTGTTGGGAGAAAATTAAATTAGTTCCTTCTAGACTAAAGGAATTAGAGGAAAGAACATCCCTACCAAAGGATTACCGTTTATGATAAGCACAAAGAATATAATTAAAATCACAATAAATAATATGATAAAGCTGAGAATAAATATACTATTCAAATTTGGATCTGTTCAAAAACAATGATAACCTTACAAATATGATAGATGCAAACCAGATATTAGGACAGTGGTGAATTGCAATCCCAACACTTACTTATAAGAGCTCTAATGCGATGATCTTGGCTCTTGATCTCTAGGACTTGTGACTTTAGAGCAACTTTTGCTGATGACGGTAGAGGTGGCTTCTCATTCTCATTCAGGTGATCCTCAACTTCCTTCACCACTTGTTCAGCAATATTATCCATCACTGCCATTGTCTCACTGCAATGTTCAAAGTATAGGAATAAATAAACAAATAAAAACAGCATTTAATTGAACTATGTATAAACTACTATAAAGGGAAACAAGAAAAAAATTAGCTAAAACAAAGCTGTCTCCCATGATTAAAAATGTAATAACTGGTTTCTTTTATTTAAACATAGTATCACTCTCAGGGCAGCATAAAGGTCTACTACTGCCTTAGGCACAGCCCAATAATGATGGTCCTTTGGTATATCTCATATGACAAATGATATTGTGAGTAATTAAAAGATTGTTGAAAATATAAAGTACAAATTATACAAATTTGCTGCTCTTACAATATAATACTAGGCCCATTCTGGTATTCCATGAAATTCAATGCCTACAATTAGAAAATGTGTACACTTTGGCAGCCCCCCTCCTTTGGTGCTCATTGCATGTATATATTTTACTTAATGGATTATCTACACCTGCATGTATTCTTTGAGAAGTTAAAAGTCTGATCATTT
>NW_028234416.1:25483897-25488897 GCF_977035675.1 Penaeus japonicus | reverse complement strand
TCGCTGCGGGGGTTTTTAAAAGTGCTAAAAAAAAAGTGCCCCAAAAAGTGCTAGTTCGACAGCAGACAGCGTGGCGGTGGCTTGGCGTGGGGGTGAAGCCTCCCGGAATTACAGAGTTACGTCACGAACGGTGGCCTGATGCAAATGACAAAGAAAAAATGATGTTAATGTAGTCTGTACCATATTTCGATAATGAGGGAGGTGGGTATGGATGCCGACTGGTTATTATACATAACGGCCAGGGGCATTTAACCGCAATACATGCTAAATTTAGACAGTTCGCCGAAGCATTCTGCTGTGACTTGAGTACACGGATCTAGAGGTTGCCGGCTCGGAAATTAGCAGTATCTATTATGCTAATATCATATATTCCTGATTACTAGTGCATATATCATTATTTAGATAAAGAGAAACATTTCCTTAATTAGCTAGTTTATTTACTGAAACATGACGAAGAAACAAATGTACCGATAATCCAAGCGGTTTTTTCCACGGTTGGCAACACCGTTACCACCAGCATGTGACAGGCGGAACCACGTGAAAGGAATCGGCTTTGTACCTGGAATCAACATTGCGGATAGAACTTTTATTGAACGGACGCTAATTAACAGATTATTTTTAACGGAATCTCATGTAAATTCGGGAAATAAACACGCAAATTATCATTCACTTCTTATAGCCTGCCGATCGGTTTGACTTTCATCTTTGACACCGTATTGCATCATAATAGGCATATAATGAGCGTTGCATTGACTCTATCACGCGTTGCTTCAGAGTTGCGTCACGATCATTGGCCCAACGCGCGTGCAAAGAGAAACGTAAAAAGAGGCAATTCTTCCGGTTGTTTCCGCCAAACAGAATGACAGACGACTGCCATTGTTTTGAGCGTGACGTCATTCGTTGGTGTTCCCGTACAAAAACACCTCAATCAGAGGAAGGTTGGAGATGAGATGAAACCGTTAGCATTATGATGTGCAAGTAACAGGATATACACACACGTAATTGCATGTGTGTCTATGCGCGCGCGCACGCACACACACACATACAAACACACACACACACACACACACACACACACACACACACACACACACACACACACACACACACACACACACACACACACACACACACACACACACACACACACACACATACTTATAAATATGCATAAACATATATGTGGGGTGGGTAAAGAGAGAGAGAGAGAGAGAGAGAGAGAGAGAGAGAGAGAGAGAGAGAGAGAGAGAGAGAGAGAGAGAGAGAGAGAGAGAGAGAGAGAGAGAGAGAGAGAGACAGACAGACAGAGAGAGACAGAGAGAGGGAGGGGGACAGAGTGAGAGACAGACAAACAGACAGTCCCAACTCTCTATCGCGTATTTCTGACACCGTCACTTGACGTAATATCTCCCACCAGCCAAACCATTAAAGTAACCATACGACTGAACCTTTACCCTCATCATATCTTACCCCCACCAAAAAACACACATCTTTTAAACGACACGCCACCTATTCCCTTTACGACCGAAGGCGCACGTGATCAATTAAAACAAAACAGAGACACACAAGAAATAAACAAGAAATAAATATTGCGAAGGGAGACGAAATAGAGGAAAGGGTGACGGTGAAGACAGACTTCCGTAAACACGAAAGCGACTCTGGGTACACATGATACTCGAGTAGTGTAAGAAGACACCACAGCTTGGCCAGGTATTTGGGTGTCACGTGCGTGAACTGCAGGGACGGGAGAGAGAGAGAGAGAGAGAGAGAGAGAGAGAGAGAGAGAGAGAGAGAGAGAGAGAGAGAGAGAGAGAGAGAGAGAGAGAGAGAGAGAGAGAGAGAGAGAGAGAGAGAGAGAGAGAGAGAGAGAGAGAGAGAGAGAGAGGAGAGGGAGGAGAGGGAGGGAGAGAAGAAGAAAGAGAGAGAAGAGAGAGAGAGAGAGAGAGAGAGAGAGAGAGAGAGAGAGAGAGAGAGAGAGAGAAAGAGAGAGAGAGAGAGGAGAGAGAGGGAGGAGAGGGAGAGGAGGGAGGGAGGGAGAGAGAGAAGAGAGAGAGAGAGAGGGAGAGAAGAGAGAGAGAGAGAGAGAGAGAGAGAGAGAGAGAGAGAGAGAGAGAGAGAGAGAGAGAGAGAGAGAGAGAGAGAGAGAGAGAGAGAGAGACAGACAGACAGACAGACAGACAGACAGACAGACAGACAGACAGACAGACAGAGGCAGACAGACCGACAGACAAAGACAAAGAGAAAGAATGAGAGGGTGTGTATGTATATATGTGTGTGTGTGTGTGTGTGTGTGTGTGTGTGTGTGTGTGTGTGTGTGTGTGTGTGTGTGTGTGTGTGAGAGAGAGAGAGAGAGAGAGAGAGAGAGAGAGAGAGAGAGAGAGAGAGAGAGAGAGAGAGAGAGAAGAGAGAGAGAGAGAGAGAGAGAGAGAGAGAGAGAGGTTTAGAGAGAGAGAGAGAGGGGGGGGGGTAAGGAAATAGTTCCTGGTTTGGGCCACTGTGATCTTGGCTGAGGTAAGAATATCTGGCAAATGGCCGACCTAAGGCAATATCGAAAAGAATTCCTTTACTTTTACTCTCTAATACATTGTTCGCGAAGGTACACTTAACCTAATGACCTGGGACCTTGAGAACAAGACTCCAAGGAATACGTATAAGAATCCTGTCTACTTTCTTAAGAGATTGAATCTTGTTACCAACGTATGTCACGAAACGATTCCTGGCGAAGTAACGAAAATGGAAATAACTTCAAAATAAATAAATGAATAAAGAGGGGGGGAAAAATGTGGAAGATAGGATAAGTAGAAGAGGCATAAAAAGAGATAAATGAGAGAGAAGAGAAGAAGTTTGGAGATACTTTGGTCCTTGAGTTAAGTGGTTTCCTGTGGTTTTGCAGTGCAGCTGGTGCTTGAGATCTTTCAACAAGCAGCGAGTGAGGATGATATGAATGTTTATATATATTCGTGTAAATCCACGTGTTCAGTCACGTCTATTTACAAACTGTGCATGTGTTTGCAAATGTGAATGTGTGAAAATTCCATGGCTGTATATATAAAAATCTCATCATGTCCATGAGAGTGCAAAATTGTACATCCATGCAGGTCTACGCAATGCAATGCGAGCTTCACAGATGAGATCACCTTCACAGCGCTTGAGAAAGTGTGTCTTAGTCCGCTGAACACCAGACATCTAGTGACCCAGTTGGATAGGCATTATTTGAAGTGTTGGTCAGGGACGCTGGTTTCCTTACTCACGCTGCCAAAGCATGGATGCTAATTCTGACACTTTGACTTTGCTATTATAATTATATCAATCGATTATAGATCCGGATTACTGCGGCACTTTGGTAGGCAGCAGGACTTGGGCAATTCACCGAAGAGGAAGGCTGAAAAAAAAAGACTTTTCCCAGAACCGTCATTACGGAGTTGAATCGCTGGCCATCTCGTAAGTCAATGACACACACGCACAGCAGTCGCGATTTCTGCCTTTGGGGGGAAATCTTGGGGGTTCCCAGTGAGTGAGTGAGTGCATGGCGACAGTCTCCCTCACACTCGCTCGTTTATCACATCACGACTCCCTCACTTGGCCCACATGAGTAAGAGCTTTTTTCCATTTCCTGTGAAGAGTTACACCTCCCTCTGTGAATTTTCCCTAGCATATTTGTACGATTTTCCTGTTTTCATGCCATTTTTCTACCTCATTCTCCGTACGTTCAACGCCCCCCAAACCACTTACTGATTTGCCATGTTCGCTCGCCTTCACAACTCTCAGGAAAACCAAGAAAAGACAAAAGTAATAACAGTCTAAACTTTTTCCTTCCATCTAAAAGTCCTTCATCTTACCTGGTCCCTCTGGCCTTTCCCTTCGCTCTTTTTGCCATAACACAGAAGCCTTCATTTTCTCTGCTTCTCTTCCTGTTTATTTCTATGCCCTTCCATTCCTCTTCATGCATTATCTATGTGTGAATGAGTGTTGATATTTCGTTTCTGATTTGTTGCTCCATGAGGTAAGCTTGTAGCTTATATCTAGATAAGCATATATAGGTATGATAAACGAGCGAGTATGAGAAAGAGAGAGTGGGGAGAGAGAGAGAGAGAAATAGAGTGGAGAGAGAGAGAGAGAGAAATAGAGTGGAGAGAGAGAGAGAGAGAAATAGAGTGGAGAGAGAGAGAGGGAGAGAGAGAGAGAGAGAGAGAGAGAGAGAGAGAGAGAGAGAGAGAGAGAGAGAGAGAGAGAGAGAGAGAGAGAGAGAGAGAGAGAGAGAGAGAGAGGGGAGAGAGAGATAGATAGATAGAGAGAGAAGAGAGAGAGAGAGAGAGAGAGAGAGAGAGAGAGAGAGAGAGAGAGAGAGAGAGAGAGAGAGAGAGAGAGAGAGAGAGAGAGAAAGCGAGAGAGAGATAGAGAGAAAGAGAGAGAGAGAGGAGGGAGGGCAAAAATGTATATCACGTCCCTGTGTGTGTGTGTGTGAGTGAGTGAGTGAGTGAGTGAGTGAGTGAGTGAGTGTGTGAGTGAGTGAGTGAGTGAGTGTGTGTGTGTGTGTGAGTGAGTGAGTGAGTGAGAGTGTGTGTGTGTGTGTGTGTGTGTGTGTGTGTGTGTGTGTGTGTGTGTGTGTGTGTGTGTGTGTGTGTGTGTGTGTGTGTGTGTGTGTGACTGTGAGTGTGACTGTCTGTGTATCTGCGAGTGAGGGTGTGAATGAGAATATGAATGAAAATGGTAATGAGAATGAGAATGAAAGTGAGAGTGTGAGAATAAGTATGAGTATGAGAGTGAGTATGAGTATGAGAATGTGTATGTGAGTGGGCGTGCACGTGTGTCCAACATCGCCTCTACCATGTTGTCATTTCCACCCCCAAAACAAAGCATCTCATTACGCTTCCATGTCCCACTTTAAAATGCACTAGCACGCTCTTCCTCCCTGGCGACATGCGAGTGGCCAGTCATCCCGCCACGCCCCATCTTCCCTTAGCAGCATCACGACAGACCATACTTCTGACGTCACACTG
>NW_028234416.1:25473897-25478897 GCF_977035675.1 Penaeus japonicus | reverse complement strand
CAAATCTTAGAAAATAACAGATAATTGTACCTGGTTCAGATGTCAGAAAAAAGTCTTCACGTTGCCCAGACCCGAAGACCTTGCCTTACTTCCTTGGTCTGAGATCGGTCTGCAAATTCCCCAACGAGCGAGGGGAGGGGGTGGGGGGGGAGTCCAAAGACCTGATCCCGTAGCAGAGGAAACAGTGAGTGCGAGTGCGAGTGCGAGTGAGAGGGCGAGGGAACGTACACCGGGAGAACGTCTAGTAAACACTAAAGTCTCCACACCTCGACGACCTGGCTACATACTGGCTCGTCAGCGAATCTCGGGGGCCAGAGTTGCCAGAACGCCCGCCCGTGACGCTTCTCTGCGGAGTACACGCCGCCGCTGTAAGACTTACGATAACGTATATTATGGTGCATTAAGTGATATCAGCTTGCGATCTACGAATCCGCAACGGTTAGCTCGTATAGCTCCACGGACCGACCGCAGTGGAGTTTTATTTTTTCTATTGTTATTAATTAAAAAGGTAATACCGAAAACAACATGCTCTCGTCGGAAATACATACGGTCAGGACATACCTCAAGTGCCTTAGGTGTGCTGTGTGTCTCTCTAGTTTGGCACTCCTTGGCACACCGCGGGGGAAAACCAGTTACTTTTGGCACGCTGGCAGACCTATATTCACCATCGTTTTTCTTTCATTGATTCGGCGCAGATATTTTGACGCCGAAAGGGAATTACCCGATAGCGGATCAAGGAAGAGAGTCAACAAAAGACTTCGACGTTAAAGCGGGTTTTATTGCTGCAAAGTAGTTCCCCAGCTGGAGAACGGCTAAAACAACCGCCTGGAATGCGAGCATGTAAAAATCGCGTTCATGGTACGCTGCTTATGATAACCTAGTCGAGTTTCCGTGTCGCGGGGAAATTTTACAGCGGGGGGGGATGGATAAGCATAAATAGAATGCTTGTTGCGCGCTCTCATTCTCGTGCCCAAAAGGGAAGACAGCAGGAAGTTCCCCAGTACTGTTATCATGAGTGTCGAACAGCAAGCATTATAGTTTATGATGGAAGTCGCATTTGTTTGCGCCCAACTGTGTCGGATGATCTTTTTTACTTTCTTTTTCATTCACCTGTTACTCTTTTGTCTACTATAAGCCATCAGTTTCTTCCTCCTCTTCTTTTTTCTCATTTATCAGTCAGCTAATACCTCCATAGTGATAATCGCTCACGAAACATCAACAGATGATGGATGGAAAGAGGGTACCGGACGACAAAAGACAAGAAATAACAGCCAAAGAAACAAGATGTGGACGGATGTGTTCTTTGCAAAGTTGTGCTCAAACTTGAACTGTGTCATCCGGTTTATATGTTTTGTGTTGAAAAATATACGCGCATTGCTAGACACGCGAGATCCTAAATATTCATGGTTTATGGATAATCGTTTAATTAATGTAGTAAACTGACTTTCTGTAACCCATGATTTTAGAAATGATTGATGTAATATCATGAAAAACAAAAATATATTTTGTTTTCGTTCTCCACTGTTTGTGGCTAGTCGACTTTCATTCTCTCTCTATCTTACCCTATATATATATATATATATATATATATATATATATATATATATATATATATATATGCATATGTATATATATATATATTATATATTATATATATATATATATATATATATATATATATATATATATATATATACATGTGTGTGGAAATATATATATATATATATATATATATATATATATATAAATATATATATATATATATATATATATGTGTGTGTGTGTGTGTGTGTATATGTGTGTATGTATGTATATATATGTATATATTTATTTATAGATATATGAATATATATATGTGCTTTTTTTTCTTTTTATATTTGTATGTATGTATGTATTCGCATCTGTGGGTATGCATGCATAAGTGGCATGCGCAAGTGGCATGCGCACGTATTTGTATCCTTACCGTCGACTCAAGTACAACACCAATTTGAGGCAAATAAAACTCTTCCTCTCCTTCCGTAAACAATATTTACACCGTAAACTCGGAGAAGAAGTCCCTCTGAAAGTACTTGGCTGAAAAGGATTTTCTTTCTTATTGCATGAGATGTGCCAGACGAGATAAAACAGAAAATAGTAAAATACAACATATTATACTGTTCATCGTCAGTGATTTCATATATTCTACAGGAATGACAGTTGTGATGGTTTGCTATATTTTTCTTCTGTCCTCTATTCTTTCCTTCCTTTCTCTCTATATATCTCTCAGCTATTTTTTTTTTTTTTTTTTTTTTTTTTGTCTCCTCTCTTACATATTTAAAGTTCAACATCTGCCGCTACTTCTAACGTAAGAATCTTTATGATTGCCATTTCCTTAGATTTGATTACTGATATCATTTTTATTAGTTTCATTCGTAACAAACGATGAATGTTGAAGGAACGAAGGAAAATATCACTACAATGTTTTGTATTCATCGCTATTATATCTGATTTTTTCCATAAGTTGACTTTTTAGGAACTTTTTATTTTGTATTTATGCTGTCTCATCTCCAGAGATTACGGCCAAGTGTCTTAGCAACCCCGCCAGCTTCTTGGATGACAGGAACAAGCAAAAAGAAAAAAAAAAAGTCTGGCTTGTGACAGCGCTTTTATGTGGCCAGTGAATCCTTCCAAAATTGCAGCGTAATGAGAGAGGAAGAAAAGGCTCTACCTTCTATCATCATTGCCGTAAGTTAATTTCGCTCTCAAATTATTTTCACTTAAATTGTCGCTTTAATCTCTAAATCATTTAAGAGGAGAGTAAGCGAAAAGAGGATTAATTCTCTTTAATTTTGTGTGCATAGTGGTGAAGTACCGTAATAAGGTGCGCGAAAAGTCACCCGCGAAATGATTTTATCGTTGGCAGTCACACTGACAATGCGTTTCCTGTCACTCTTAAATCATATTGAAACATTGGCAATATGTCATAGTTTGGCATTGACCGGACCTCTCTTTTTTTGTCAAGCATGTGGTGTGCGTGGGCGTTTGTATTTGTCTTGTGTGTATGCATGCGTATGTGTATTCCAAAATTATATTCTGGCCCGTTTATCACAGGAAACCCTTCACCAAATAACAGATAACGGTTTAAATAAAAGGAAAAAGGAAAATAGCGTCGAATCAAATGTTGTTTTGATTTGTAGCAAAACGTCCTGAAGATCCACCAGAAATCACGGTCAACTTTACTGCGCAATTTGCCATTTTCTTTCTTATTGCATATTTTCGTCCCCTTATCCTTTCAACTTACCTTTCTTTTATCTATCAGTCTATCTCTAGCATGGAAACTAAAGGATGTCGTTAGTGGAAGACCTTTCCTTCCTACCATTCTACCTCTCCGACTTTCTTTCCTTTTACAATGAACAAAGAAAATCGAAGCAGTTTCGATATCTGCGTCTCGGTTTCGACCCCTTTAACGAATCGGAGTGAAACAATTCTTTTGTTTCATTTAAAAAAAGTTACTTTATGAATGTACGAAAGCCACATTCATTGCTGTTAACAGACTTTTCTATCGTAAACTCATATAGATGTTATATTGAACGAATGACACAGAAACAGTAAGAATTAAAAGATATAATTACTTGGGTGACTCAGTGTTTACAGCACAGGTAAGTGTTTACTTTTTTCTCAGGGTTCCTTGTGTGCGTTTCACTTCTGCGTATATCGTTACCTACTCTTTCACCTTGGCGAGGCTTCAGATTTCACACACACACACACACACACACACACATGTATATATATATATATATATATATATATATATATATATATATATATATATATATTAATATATATATATATATTAATATATATATATATATATATATATATATATATATATATATATATATATATATATATATACACATGTACAAACATACACACGCACATTCATAAATAACTACCTACATACAGACATATGTATACTGTATACATACATACATATATATATATATATATATATATATATATATATATATATATGTATGTATATATAATATAAATATATATATATATATATATATATATATATATATATATATATATATAAGTGTTTGTGTAAATGTGTGTGTATAGATATATGTACATAGATACTAGTAATCAGTGATAGTCTGACTACAATTTTACCCCTTTTTTCATCTGTAATTATTTCAAGAAAAAAAATCATCCCACGTTCCTTATTCGGAAAACAAATAAAAGGAAAACAAAATAAACGAGAGAGCGACCGCAGTGTCAGCCATATTGATGAAGAGTGTCACTGTGTCACAAACCATGAGTGAGGAGAAATTCGTGCAACATAATGAAGTTGCTTCCTTCTTTTGCTGCAACATCTGGCGAGAGCAACAGCCACTTATCTGAGCAAGACGTAACGTCAGGGGATCTTTTTATACGCACTTTGCACCTGTCTTTAAACGCACAGTATGTGTGTTGTGGTGTGCTTCCAAGCTTTGCATTCTTCTGGCCATGTTTCGTGAATTGTATCATTTGCCCTCTCTCTCTCTCTCTCTCTGTCTCTCTCTCTCTCTCTTCTCTCTCTCTCTCTCTCTCTCTCTCTCTCTCTCTCTCTCTCTCTGTCTCTCTCTCTCTCTCTCTCTCTCTCTCTCTCTCTCTCTCTCTCTCTCTCTCTCTCTCTCTCTCTCTCTCTCTCTCTCTCTCTCTCTCTCTCTCTCTCTCTCTCTCTCTCTCTCTCTGATAGATGCTTGACATCTTACCCTGGCTTTTTGCAGGATATGTTAATTGTTCTGCAAATAAACTATATCAAATCAAATAAAATCTCTCTCTTTCTCTTTCCCTTTCTTTCTTTTTCGCTCTCCCTCTCCCATTCTACATTTTCTTTCGAAGCGTGCGTGTGTGTGTGTGTGTTTGTGGATGAGTTTGTGCTTTGAGATACTCTTACACACTTAAAGTGGCAGTTACCATTGCCAAAGAACCTAACTCAGTAGAGGAAGTGGACATATCAACCACCATCA
>NW_028234416.1:25433897-25438897 GCF_977035675.1 Penaeus japonicus | reverse complement strand
ATATATATATATATATATATATATATATATATATATATATATATATATATATATGTATATGTATATATATACATATATATATGTATGTGTGTGTGTGTGTGTATGTGTGTGTGCGTGTGTATGTGTGTTTGTGTGTGTGTGTGTGTCTGTGTGTGTGTGTGTGTGTGTGTGTGTGTGTGTGTTTGTGTGGGTGGGTGGATTGGTGTATAGATAGATATACATATATTTACGTATAAACATAGATAAAGAGAAAGAGGGGTAAAGAAAGAAAAGATGAAAGTTAATATACAGAATGAAAACCAGAAAGAAATGGGGACGAAAAAATATCCAGATAAAGCAACACCAACAGCCGAGCGCCAGAGCAGCAGCAACAAACGAAACACGAAAACAAGAGAGAGAAAAAAAACAACAACAAGAATGTCCACCTACCCATCTCGCGACGAACCAAAAGACAAACAATCAACCACAGTTACGCTAAGAAAGCAACAGCGAAAGAACAAGAGGCAGAAGTCGTTTTGATAAAGGAGCAACAAAGAGCAAGGGAGCGAAGACGACCAGCGTGGGAGGCTCGGGTGCGTCACAGATCCCCCTTTGTTGCGGTGGCGCTGGTGGGTGCGGCACCTTCCTCCGCCTGTAGGGAGGGAATAAAAGGGAAGAAGATAAAGAGAGGAGGAAGAGAGGAAGAGAGTGTGTAGGTGGGATGAGTGCGGGTTAAGGCAGTCTAACCTATAATTTTTGCGAGGTTGAAAGAAAACGAAGGGTTGCACTCTCCTAAAAAAGCGGTTGGTGAAAGGTAGACAGACAACCGGTGATAAAGCATGGAAAAGAGAAGATGAAAAGAACGTCGATAGAAAAGTAGTTGAAACGTTGCTAAAACGAGGAAAAAAAAAAGAAAAGATCAAACAGAAAACAACAAAAAGAAATTCAATCATAAAAAAAATAAAACTGGAAGGGTACGTCTGGAGACCGCAGAGTACGGCATAACATAAACCACTCGGTAATTTAAGACATAACAAATTTCGCCTCCTCTGACTTCCTCATTAGCGAGATTAGTCGGTAATGGAGTCACATGACCACGTTTTCACTTTTCCCAGATTAATCGGGAGAAACGGACGCTTTCTATTACGTGTTGAGGTGAAATTATGAAGTGAGAATTATATCTTTGAAACTATTGATATGCACACCCGAATATCTATTCTGAGTCTTTAAACGGCTAAGTTTAAAGACTGAGAGGGTTAGTTAGATGTTAACATGATGTTAGTAATGATAAAAGCAAAAGGGGAAATGCTAATGAGAGTAATCATGACAGTGACGGAAAACGAAAAAGAAAATGTCCGAATCTTTCTTACAAATTAAAATTGAATGTCACACAAGACTAGTTTCATAACTAAAATGAAGAAAATCTAGATGGCCTTGCTCAAAAGCTTTCAAAAGCATTACATGCCTGCGTGGAAGTTCATTACTCTGAATATTCCAGGAATTACATTTAAATGATTATGATACCAAGGAAGCAGTGGAGGTGGATGGTATATAGAACCGTGAAGTTGTATGAAGCACATGGAGTAATATTTACATGGATTTGCAAATGGTATCTTTGAGGGAGGGATAGACTTTAATTGAGAGAAAGAGAGAGAGAAAAAGAGAGAGAGAGAGAGAGAGAGAGAGAGAGAGAGAGAGAGTGAGAGAGATACAGGACAGAGAGACAGAGATACAGGGCAGAGAGAGAGAGAGAGAGAGAGAGAGGACAGAGAGAGAGAAAAAAGAGAGATAGATGAAAAGAACATGGAAATTATAGAGCAGAGAGAAAATATATGCATAGCATAATCTGCCATTGGCATACTATCCAATCATTGTCGAAAGTCTAACCACCGACTTGCTTCAAGAAGGCTTACACATGCCTACGTCTATACTATTTTTTGTATCTGTACCTGCCTTTGTTTTACTTCCTACGCACTCATTTAATCGTAATCTTTCTCACACGAGGCTTTATATGTAAACCTATTATTAACATTACCAACTCTGCAACACTTCCTTGCTTGATAATAAGCATACTGTGAAAAGGAAGTGCTGGTTGTGATTATTAATAGAGTTACTTTTAAAGGGGTGACAGGCTTATTCGTATATCTGGTTTTACGTTGCTCTTTCTGCCTTACGAGTCTACGAGTGTGTCTTGGAATCTAATTCATTTTCTATCTTTTTAGAATTATCAGTCCTTCTCTTGCATCAGTGAGTTCCCGATGCTAAACTATGTATGTAAACCAGTAACTTTCATAACAGTTTGCATCAAAAACAAAAGTAACGAAAGTTGTATTTTTCCGGAGTACAGAAGAAGACCCCCTCCTGCAGTGCATTTATGCTAGTGTCCACTGTACAGTACTTTGACCTTTATTGATAAGATTTGGACTCTCTTCTTTTGTGATATAGTAACATCTGTAGTATAAGAGAAATAGATGCATAGACAAAGGACACTTAAATATCACTCGTATATGTGTGTTTTAAGGAACTTTTGGAGTAAGTAAGAGTTGATTAATTTATCGTTCCATATTCAATATGATTACAGTACTTGTAGATATGAATGAAATCATTGTACATATTTACATATACACAGGACATTATGATATCAACATTTTGAGTTAATATTAAACACCATTCGTTGCTAACTATGCGTTGCGTATGCTATAGATGAATAGGAAGGGCAGTAGTATATGACAGCGCCATCGGTTGGCAAAGACACCTGGCAATACAATATAATTTATTAAAATCATACAGATTCACCCTTTAGAGTAAAACAGACAGACCCGGCATATAGACTCCAAATAGTCTCTTACAGGCCGTTTTCATAATAAATTTTGACATTCAGTTCATCGGCCAGCGGGACAGAGATGTAGATGCTCAGGAGACTCGCGGCGGTATCATACTGCCAGCCCGAGGACGGGATGTTCTCGCCGTTGACGCTGATACTCTCCGCGTTCTTCGGGAAGCCGAGGATGTCGATCGTCTCCAGGTTGATGCCGGCCACGACGTCTTGGCCGTGCATCACCGACATCGTCAGTTCTTCCTGTTGTTGGGAAGACCGAGGGAAATGCATCCATGAGGAGAACAGATTATCAATTCTATAGTACATCGCGGGATGTGAACCCTCTCACATAATATAAATAGGTGACAATCAGTCCCTCCTCAGCTTGCAGGATGGAAGAAGGTCGCTGTCACCAGAAAATATGGTGACAAAACGGTGTCGAATGTATAGTGGTTCTTACAACCTACCTGATAATAAGCCAAGCTGCTCATGTAAGACTCGGACATGACGTGTTCCTGCGCTTCGCCATCGTCCCAGAAGATTTGTCCCTGGGCGATCATGAGCTCGTCCAAAGCGATCGTCAGTCCGAAGGGATTCTTGCGACTGGAGGAAAAATGGGTCAACGGGTGCAAATGCAAATAATTTCGGGAAAGACCTATATCTAAAACGATCATTCACTATGAGGCAGATAGCTCGATTTCTCACCTTTTTTATGGTGCACAGAACAAAAATCATTACGCAGAATATGCCATCTAAATATCATAAATCTAATATGATCTTTAAGTATGGGGCAGGTAGCAGCTCAATGCCTCACCTTTCTACAGTACCAAGAACAAGAACCAGTATAAGACATCGTCCAAAATATCACAAATCAAAAATGGCCATACGGGATGCGTTCGGTGGCTTGGATCCTCACCTTTCTACGGTATTGAGAGCAGGGACCTGATAGGGAAGGATCTGACCACCTCGGACAAAGACAGGGATGACATCCAAGGGAGCGGATACAGTCTGGGTAGTAGGTCCTGTTGCAACCAATCTAGCGTAGACAAGGTCATACCAACGTCCCTGAAATGCAAAACATGAATGGATTAAAATCATATGAGTGATAAAGGATATAAAGCTAAAGATGTCTGCAATATTATCCTCTGTGATTTACTTGTTTCAGTAACCACTAACTAATACAAGAAAATAAAAGAAAAAAAGAACATATATCAATAAATTATCAAAGAAATATGCAAAATTAAGAAGCGGTATATCACTGTGTCTATGGTTGATTATTCATATGGGTTTTAGTAATGCATAAAAGTAGACAGATGATCTTATTGGGTGAGAGCAGTATTAACCCTAATTCATGATTTTTTATGATATTTCATTTCTCTATCATTTCTCTCTCTCTCTCTCTCTCTCTCTCTCTCTCTCTCTCTCTCTCTCTCTCTCTCTCTCTCTCTCTCTCTCTCTCTCTCTCTCTCTCTCTCTCTCTCTCTCTCCCTCCATCCCTTCCTTCCCTCCCTCATCCCTCCACCCTTCTCCCTCTTCGCTCCGCCCTCCCCCCTACCTTATCCCTCTTCCCTCTTCCCTCTTCCCTCCGCCCTCCCCCCTCCCACCTTCCTCCCTCCTTCCCCCCCCCCCTCTCTCCTCCCCTCTCCTTCCCTCCCTTCCTCACCCACACACTCCCTCCCTCCCTCCCTCCCTCCCCCACTCTCCCCATCCATCCATCCCTCTCCAACCCCCCTTCCTCCTTCCCTCTCCTCTCCCTCTCTTTTCCTCTCGGTACCCAGTGGTCATACCTGAGGGAAGTAGACATCCCTAGACGTGGCTCCTTGCGCGATGACAGGAGCCACCATGAGCCCGGAGCCCCACAGGAATTGGTCGTCGACGTCACGGGCGGGGATGTCAGACGGGAATTCATTGAGTAGAGGGCGGATGACGGAATTGCCGTGCATGTGCGCCTGGTGGGTAGAAGGGCCTTTGTGCAGTGTGGAATTATCCGGAACAGGTAATTATATTCATCATTACGGTTTATAAGTTGACCCATTAGCTAAAGCAAAATAGAAAGTGTATATATGGTCCTTTGGTTAATAAGAGACATGTATCACTTAACTTTTTTAGATAGTTTTCTCCTATGGAAACTAAGAACCTAAAATTGTTGAAGACGGTAATGATCCCTCAACAAATAGCAAGGTGATACTGTTTAAGACCTACC
>NW_028234416.1:25396397-25418897 GCF_977035675.1 Penaeus japonicus | reverse complement strand
AAGAATGAAGGTTATGGAGTGCTAATGTTTGGACTAATTTACAAGATATAATTTGAATAATTTCCATCTTCACTAACCGATTGCCATCATGTGATCAAAATTTTTAAAAACTTCTGCCTTCACTTTTTGAGACCTAAAAATACAAAATACAAATAATGATATTTAAACAAAACAAAATTTACCTTTTTCTGATATATAAAAAATTGAAAAAAGGATACTGTTCATGGATATGCAATGCACAGTTTACCATTTTTCCAAAACCCTTCCTATCTCGGTAATAAACAACCATCAGGCAATTCCGGTTTAGAGAACTATTAACAAATATGCATTCACCTGCAGCCTTATCGGTGCTACAAAAAATAGAGTCAAATTCTCTTATTTTCTAGTCTTAATATTCTTAATATAATCAATCAAAGAGTACCTCCATTTTCACAAGTATGTTTAGCATGGGTAATACAAATTATAAAAAGTTTCTAAACTTACTTTACACTCTGCTTATTTCTGGGCTGTGACATCTGTTCTCATTATATTTCCCATACAAACATTTCTAATTAAAACAGCTATTTCCATTATGATTAAAGTTGTAATGACAATGATCGTTCCTAAAATAGCACCACTTTACTTGATTCTTCGAAAATAACACAAGTTTGTATTTCTAAAAAAAATCACATTCAGCTTTTACAGTTTGCCCTTCATATTTGTTATCATATTAAGTTAAGTATCAATACAGATGATCCTACTGAAACTATTACTGAGCAACTGAGTCATCTGGAACTTAAACTAATTGCAGTTAAAGTCATTTGGAATGTAGATGGGTACTTCAGTATACTAAAATGCATGATGTACACATTCTCTCTTTGGTTGATAAATCATGGAGACATCAGCTGGATCGTCAGCTTGTTCATGCAATGAGTATGTGAAATGATTGAATATGACGAAAAATTTGGAAGTTCATTCTCTATGTCTTAATTTGGTGCATGTACAATTTGTTTGATTTTCTGGGAAACAAGGAAAGATACACAAAGGAAGCTGGTCAAGATTTTTACTCATATCTACTTGTCTATTGTACAACAATGGAATTTCTCTTTTTGAATTTCATTACACACTGCTTACACACTTTAACAATAACCAGATAATAGCTTTTAAGGAAACTATTTTTCACATCATTTCAAATAGCTGAATATGAATTTCATTTATTTGAAATCAGGGAATGCACACAAGATTTAAGTCTAGCCAGCCAAACCTGGAGGCCAAATATTCCAATCACACAAAATTATAATTCTTTCGTACAGGCACAACACTAGTAAGCCAAAGAATTTTCAAGTTCCTATGCCATATGACCAGCACTCCCAAAATCATTTTATTTTGTTTGCTCACTCGACTCCACATGTGTCTCGCTTGCAGTCACCATACATAATTCATGTTCCCTTAAGACGTTCATTAGTCACTAACTGCTTTATTATAATTCAACATGGTTCAAAGTCTGCCACAAATTTTAAGCTTCTTGGGTTACACTCACACAAAGCCGAAGTTTTTAGTCTTGATGGCTAACAACAGTTTAGATCGCAAAATAGCACGAGTAGAATACAAAGGAATATATAGGCGGCTAATGCAAGTGTTTGCTGTAGGTAGATGCGAGTCGTCAGCTGGTCTGATGGTGACAGATGGCATTGGCTGGAATCCTTCTTCTGAGGCTGGCAGAGCAGGAGAGCCTGTCCAGAAGTACACCTGGGACAAAGGGAAAATCAGGCCTTAGTACTGTATTTTGTCAAATGAAATACTGGAAAATAAAACTTTGAAAATATCAAGGAGATACCACAATATGAAATACTGTTATTACTTATAGCATACCGAAAGTATCAATAAAAGCCATTCATCAAGATGTTCTACTATTGCTCTGATCAAATATCAAATAAAAATAATGATTAAAGTAAGTTTTAAAAAGTAATATAAAATAATACATATATCTATACATACCAAGTCCTGCTTTTCCTGGTTAGTCATTTTCTCGACTATAGACCATAGCCACCGTTTGAACTTGTGAAGACGGTCCGATGATTCCGCACTCTCATCATTGAAAGACGTATAGGATATAAGTGTAGCTACATTGATATCCCCGACCCCATTTAGTAGAAGCCGGAGGTCTTCAGCTGTTAGGGAATCTAGGGACCCTCCTGGGATGACATCGAATACACCATCACGAATATTCTGCAACAAAAGGGTTTTTCTCAGTCAATAAAGCCTTACAAGGAATTTTCATAAGACTATCACATGAAACTATAATCCACAAAATGGAGAGCAAGAGATAAATGTAGTGAATGACTTACCTGAAGGGCCTTCTCTTCGGATTTTACCATGCGATACTCTGCATATTTACGGACATAGTCATATACATTGGCTGTTGTCACCTCCACATTTCTGCCACCACTAATCAGTTCTATATTTGTGCCACCTTCTTCAGGAATAACATCAATACTGTAAACAGAAACAGAAAAATCACATTACTCATCTTTGTTAGCAGTGAATAAAAAGGGGTTATAAAATCCTTCAATATCCTTAATCATTTTTGCATTCCATTTCAAGTTTGTCATTAATAATGCGGTAATATTAAGTTCCTACATAAGCTATTATGAAAATGCAAAGCACAAATTTATCAAAATGGAAAATTCTATGTATAATACAACCTCAAAAAATACCAAAGTCTCTCCTACAAAAGATACTCTATCGATGTTAGAGTTCACAACTGCTATCTATAACAAACTAGTAACATTGCTTACATTTTTTTAACCATAAATAAATCACTAAATAACAAATGAAAAAATAAATGATAAAAAAAATTAGTAACATTGTTACTATAATTTTTCCAATCATAAATAAATCACTAAATAAAAAATTAAAAAAATAAACAAATAATAATCAAATAACATTAACAAATCAAGAAACCATCACAAACTAAAACTAACAACAATAATAATTACCTGAAGGTAAGGTCAAGCGCTTTGAACACATCAGCCCCAGTGTCTTTATTCTCCGCATCCAGCACCAACTTCCGCAAGCTCTCATACATAACAGGGTCGAAGAAGGCCAGGTCATGGAAGCGAATGGGACGTCCAAGAATGTACTTGAGGACATGGCGGTTTAGGTAGATTGGGCACAATTCGTTCTGCAGCAGGCATAACCCAAGTAACCTGTTGATATGGGAAAAAACAGAAATAAATAAATTTCAAAATTTTTACTGGGAACTTTCCAATATTCAGTCTATGACAAGCTCTCTATTTCTCAAGGCAGACTTTCATTATCAAAATAACCTAATAAATGCAAGTGATGATCACTGCCAACAATCTGAGAAACAACCTACCTGCCAACATTGCGGAAGGCATTGAGCCTCTCTGGGGTTGGTCGACCCTGACGAGGAGAGTAGAATCCCCTCTTCCCTGGCTGGTAGAATAGTGGAGCACTTGCATCCTCAGGCTCCTCCCCACCTTCGTCTGTATCTGGAAAAATGAGTCAAATGAATGAGTATAACTATAATAAAAAAACCTCTGAAGTACAGAAAAACAAATGAAAAGCTATTATGAAGTAGATTGAGTACATCTAATTGACACTGCACAGTGTCCCCTAGAAAGAAAATACCTTGATGGGATGGAGAATATTCTGGTGTGTGGTCACGGCCCTGAGCAAGGATGAGATCCACTGCCTCGTCTACTTTCTGGCGCAGAGCATCTTCGCTTGCAGATAGGAGGAGCAACTGGGCGTGGGTCAGTTCCAGAAGCATCCCTGTTATCTTGCTTGCCAAAGACTGAAATTTTTCAATAGCCATATTAGTCAAGAGGTTATGGGATTGTTACCCTATTTTGTATTTACTTAGTCAAGCTCCATATGATAAGGAAAATCTTTCAAAATCAATACTCACGGAAGAGGAGGAAGAAGAGGAAGAGGAAAAGAAAAAAAAATAAGAAAAAGAATAAGGAGGAGAAGGAGAAGAAGAAGAATGAGGAGAAGGACGAGAAGGAGAAGGAGAAGGAGAAGGAGAAGGAGAAGAGAGGAGAAGGAAAAAGAAAAAGAAAAAGAAAAAGAAAAAGAAATGAAAAGAAAAAAGAAAAGAAATTAAAAAGAAAATATAAAAAAGAAAGAAAGAAAGAAAGAAAGAAAGAAAGAAAGAAAGAAAGAAAGAAAGAAAGAAAGAAAGAAAGAAAGAAAGAAAGAAAGAAAGAAAGAAAGAAAGAAAGAAAGAAAGAAAGAAAAAGAAAGAAAGAAAGAAAAAGAAAGAAAGAAAGAAAGAAAAAGAAAGAAAGAAAGAAAAGAAAAAGGATAAGAAGAAAAGAAGAAAAAAAAAAAAAAGAAGAAAGAGGAGGTTTCATGTGGAAAAAAAACAAACCATAAACAAGGAGCATCACTTACTGGTCTAAGGCTCTGCACCTTTGGGAACAAGGCTTCACCAATCTGCAGCATGTTTGAGGGGAGGTGCTCATTACTGCTACCCTCGCCAGTCATGTAGAAGGGACGTGCATCCACAGACAGCGTCTTGCGGGCATCTCGTCTCTGCAATGACCTTGAAGACGAGGCTCCTTGGCGACGGTCTCTGTCTCTCCCCTTGTACTGACCATACAGACTATACCGAACTACAGACAACCCAACCTGAAAAGCATAGGAGATGCATGAATGACCTTTCTAGATTTCCTGATAAATGGCCTTTCAGAGGAAAAAACTATAGTGCTGGAAAACTCCTTGCACAATAAAAAGAAAAATAATCATAATCACTGAAGAAAGAAAAACTAACAACTTTAAGCTGCCTAACAAAAGATGAAAAACAGAGATGCAAAACACAAATATTACTAAATATTTGTGATCAATAATCAAGTAAAGAGAAAACAAAGAAGAAAAAGAGTTGGGAAATTTAAACATAAGCTCTATTACCAAATTGAAGACTTTGACAGAAGCATAATTTTGATACAAAATAAAAAAAATAAAAATGATGAAAAGGCAACTCTACACCCATAAAAAAGCTAATTTAAAGCCTAAAGAACATAATGAGCAGGTAACATACTTCTTTTGGCCTCACCTGGCAAGATTCCAGGCTCGGGAGTTTCTCCCCTGATAGCAGGGCCTCAGCAATGGCTGTGTAAAATGATCTAGCAACACCAGAGCCTTCCCCAGGCTCATCACGGAATGTCACTTTAACTCGGTTGACTGCCAAGGGTGGTGATGACTGCGTTCCTCGACGGTGATAGTTGTTGTACTGGGTGTTGAGCTCCTTAAATGTCTGGGTGATCAACTGCCCTCTCTCACGGTCAATCTGTTTGGAACAGATAACAAAAGTTAGTTTGGAGTTAAAAAATATATATAATATATGCAGACCAAATGTGAGAAAATTTGTTGTTTAAATTATTTGTCGTAGACAAAATATTTGCATAACATTCCCAAGAAGGTAAGTAAAAAACTGTATACTTCATTAAATAAAATATATACATGTATATGTGTGTATATAATATATAGTGTTTACAAGGTACTGCATATATTTAGATCACCCCTAGCTTCTGGGTAAAAGTTAAATACTTTCTTAGAGGTCAATGATCTATAAAAATAAAAAAAGACAGAAAAATACAGAAAAAGAAAGAGAAAGTAAAGAAAAGAGGGGACTTTTTTCTTCTTTTTAAATCCTAAATTTGCATGGAGAAGGGATGAAGATAAAACAAAGAAAGACTCTCACCTTTGTCAGATTCAAATCACGTTGCTGGCAATTTCTTAACTTTTCCATTTCACGTCTAAATTTGGCTTCTTTGACTGGGAATCCTCCTAGCTGAGCAATGATGGAGCCTGGTTCAGCTCCAACATCATCTATAAAGACTCTGCCAAACAGCTCTAAGGTCAGTCTCCAACGTCCTAGCAGGAGATCTTGTGAAACTCCACTTCTTAAGAGAGCAGGTCTGCAAATATGAAATAAATACTTTACCTTAATGTAATATGTATATTGTTTATAAGTCTCCAAAATTCTATTCACAATGATTATGGCAACATCTTGCTCAAACTTGTCAGAAACTGCTGGGCTGTTTTTTGTTATCTTTTCAATAAGACAAGTAGTTCAACTAATAAATATGGTGATGTCTTGCAAGTTCTTTCTAACCACATCCACCATACCATCCCTATACCACATCCCCCTTGTTGTTTTACTTCTTTTTGAGCCAATCATACAGTCATAGTTCCTGTCTCATTTTTGCTGTAAATGGAAAGTAGCAAGTGCGAAAAAATAATTGGTATTGTACTACATATTTCATTAAGCTAAATCACCCATCCTTTTTCCTCCATCATTTGCTCTCCAAAAAATATGTAATTACAATTTTATATATTAACTTTTCAACTTTGACACTCCTGTGTATTTGAAATGGAACAGTAAAATATTAACATTCTGGTGTAAATTCAAACATGAAATATCAGACAAGAATTTGCCTTGGTGAAACTTGCAAAATCAGTCATGGCCAACAAGGAATCACAGTTCTAAAGGGATAATTGGGAGACATCATTTTTTAACAAAACTAATTCAGTAAAATGTCCACTTTTTTTTTGGTAACTTATTCTCTTTTACCAAAGCAGAACAGTCCTGGGTTTTGTGATGTGCAAATCACACAAATGAAATTTTTGTTTACAATTACATTCTACAACTCAAAATGTAAAAAGACATCAAACAAAACTTGATTCTTAAGATATATACCCAGTGTGAAGAGAACATTATATTTCAGTACTTACATATCAAATTTCAATTTCTCACAATTCACAGTTTGGCTTAGTGTTTAAACCATTAAAAAAAATAGCATTACCTCATCTGATCATGTGTAGTATCAATGGTAACATTAGCAGACACATCATGGGGTGCATGAAGGCCCATCTCCGAGCCCCTGCTGGTTCTGCCATCAAGTGGCACGACAAGCAGGTCTGCTCCACCCCGACCCCCTAGGCTGGAGGATGGCGTACAAGGGGTGGAAGCGGCAGTGGCTGATAGACTTGATGACAGTGACGATGAGGTGGCGACCTGGAAGGGACAAGATAGTGGAACTTGAGTAAATGGATGACTTTGCTCTCTCTTTCTTAAAGATACTTTCCATCGTGTCTGAAAAGCCTACAAAATAATGAAAGAATGCAAAAAATAATTCTTCAGAACAAAGCCCTTCTCTGCCCTATAACCTTCAGACAACTTGCAACATAAATATCTAGTAAAGGATAATAAAATAGTAATAATACCAGGAATCATAATAATCAAAACATACTCTGAAATTACAAAATGAAAACTTGATTTCTCCAGTACCTGACATCTCACAATATTCTAAAGCCAGCACTTCTCCAGCCCAATGAAAGTGTCCTTCAACCTCCCTCAACCAAGTTCACAGAGAGGAAGAGAGAAGCAGAAAAGAGAGAAGAAGGGGAAGAGAAAAAGAGAGCAACAGACTGACATTACAGCTTCCTGCAAAAATCCAAGCCCGTGGACTCACCTCAGATTTAAACGCATTGGCAACTGTAGATGACCCCACCCGTACAATAACACTTTTGATACTGGATCGGGCAGGGGTGGACTCGGGCACGTAGGAGGCAGAAGAGCCGCTGCTGTGATCGCTAATCCCCCCACCTAAGCTGCTCCCCGTACGCCTCGGAGACACAATGATTGGTGCTCTCTCCTGAGATGTCTCACCACTATCCTCACTCATGTCTTCATCCTGTGTTGCGGCAAGAGAGAACACTAAGCCATGATCTTCCCTGACCTTAATCCCTTTATGAGCACTTCTAAAAAAATTGTGTGTGAAAAAAATATTAGCATTTCTTACATGTGTACCCTTCCCTTCCCCTTTTCTCTCCTAAAAGCCATTCTCACAGACAGAAAAGTATATAAAAGATATAGTGCAAAATGAAAAGTAATGCATACATACTCCCAATACAATATGATTTACCCACATACTTAAAACTTTACATAAAGAACACTCATACTTTCAGTTTTCTAGAACTGTTTTCTTTCCTTTGCTTTTACCTATTATTAGGTTGTGCCATTTTTTTAACTAGTCAAATCGCTGGTAAAAAATTCTTGAAAAAACTACATAAATTCAACCTCAGGAATCATAATAATGAGTACCTGAACATCTCCATTTCACTTCTGAATATTTTTCATATATTTCATTCAACATTTTCAACCTGTGTTAAGAAATCCCCTATTATCTAAGAAGTATTGAAAGTAATTGTCCCAAGACTATAAAGGTTTCAAAATGTAAAGAGTATTTGGCTTCATTCTTGTTTATAACACCCCAAAAACCACTCCCCTAAACAATCATATAAAGTTGTCCTTCCCATGCAATAAATCCCCAATTACTTTACAACCTGTACATCTTTATTCCTGTTACAATTAGCTTGTTTCTCCAAACTCTAGCCAATTTTTGTAACCTTTTGGCATGTTTTGAGCAAACTTTAATTTCAATACTCTGTGTCATATACCCAGAGGTATCACTGTCAAGTCTCCAGTACCAAATTGAGAGAGAGAGAGAGGAGGTAGAGGAGCAGAGGGAAAAGTAGCAAAGTGAAGAAACAAAGTTTCAAATTTCACCATGAAAACTAGTGAGGAAAGAACTTTTGAGTCAGAGGCTATTAAGTTAGAAAAAAAGACAACAATTACCTTCACAGAAATGCACCCAACAACCATGCTGAAGTTGGCAAATCAAGAAAACAATAATAAATCAATTAATTGCCATTACAATTGAAGCTTCAAGAAAAGAGTAACTGAAAAATAAAACATACCTTTAAATCTCTAATTTGTCCTGTTGCATATACAGATAAGTCCGTTGGCTGATGGTCAGGAGTTCTGGCAGAGCCTAACATATGTGCATAAGACTGTTGTGGTGTTGGTGGGTATGGCCCCACCATATGTAGGTTCTCCAACACACCCAATCTCGACAATGGAGTGTCTAGGGGGATTCTTGACCCTTGACCTGAATGAAAGGGAAACTTTCATTTAATACTTGTAAAACTAACAAACTATTTTAACCTGGCTATTACAAACAAACTCACTAAAACAACTCCCTCAAATTAAATAAAAATTCCACTCTTTAGAAAAAATACTGATAAAACAACAATAAAAAACAACATTAAAAAAACAAAAACAATAACAAGGCAAACTTGTTCATAGGACTCACTTGTATTGTGAGTATGTGTTCGTGGAATGCCAAACAGTTCTTCTCTCCGAGCATTTGGCTGAAGTAAGTGAGGTTTATCAGCAAGAGGCAAAGCTTCTTGTAAAGGACTGCTAAATACATCTGCACCCACTGATCCCAAGCAAAGTGTCGACTGTGATCTCTGAAATCACAAAGATATTCAACTTATATTCCCTGCAAGAAATGACTTCCATGTCATTTTTATATGTCATTAACTTTTGATAGAAATACACCTGAGTTCAAATATTAGCAATCAAGAAGAAAAAAAAAATAAATAAAGAAAAGGTTTGACAGTGTGTACCTGGAAGAATGTATGTTTTCGTCCTCTAGAATTGGATAGATTTGAATCCTCATCAGCTGACTCACTATCACCAGCTGATGGGGTGACTGATGGCAGGTCATCCATGTCGTCCTCGTTTTCATTCTCATCACGTTCCCAAGAGAAACCTGTACACTCAGCCCCACCAGAGTCAATGTGAGCACTGCTGTCCGTCTCACAGCACCGTAAGTAGCTAATGAGAGCATCAAAAACATAGGCTGTGGGGGGAGATAAAAGGTTACATTGCATCACTCAACTAGGTGTTTTTGTTGTACTTCAGTTAATGAATGAATTCCAGAAAAAAATAAAAACTTGAAAAGAAAGATATCAAGATAATATCTAATATGAAAAATATGAAGTGCAATTAATTTATATCCACTGTAACAAATTAATAAATAACTACAATTTATTACTCACAATCCAAATTTAAAAATCAATTATGTACAAAATCTGTGGTAGAAATTGGAAGGAAGGAAGGAAGGAATAAAAAAAAAGAAGAGGAAGAGAGACGAGACAAGAGATGAGATGAGATGAGATGAGGGGAGGGAGGAAAGGGAGGAGGAGAGAGGAGAGAGGAGAGAGGAGAGATGATGAGATGAGAGGAGAGAAGAAAAGGAGAGAAAGAAAGAAAGAAGAGGAGAGAAGAGAGAAAGGAGGAAGAGATAAAGAAAGAAAAGAGAAAGAAAAAAGAAAAAAAAGAAGACCTGTTGTAACAAAAACTTACCAATATGTTTCAGGGATCCAACATCAATATCGGGCAACGTGTCACAGTGTTCATTCTTATGGGCACGCAGCAGAGACACCACATAGGAGAGAGTATCCCTTCGAGCATTCTGTGGATCAGCTGTTGTATTGGTGGTTCTTGCTCCACGCCTGGCACTCTGGTACCTTGAAAGTGGACTAATCATTGGATCTCGTATGAATGGAAGGCCAGTTCGTCCAGCACTTCTTTCGCGAGGGCGTGTTTGGGACACTCCAGCTGGTGGTGCTGTTGGCGCAGTGCTGCTGCTTCCACTTCCTTCAATGAGTTGGTTCAATTCTCTTCCAAATCTGTAATAATAATGAAAAAAAAGCAAATTAGTAGCATCCACAAACTCCATCCATGTAACAATGAATCTGATATATATTTCAATAAAAATACATGAATCTGTAAAGAGAAGGAAGTTAAATCCTTTAATCCTCACCTTAGCTGTGACTCTGTTGAATCCATGAGGCTCATCAGCCAATCCCAGGTCGGACGAAGGCGGGCATCGACCTGCTTAAGAAGAGCAGCAATGATGGTGGGTGTGAGGCACATCTGGGTGGTGGCAGTGGCACTGCTGCTGCTGCCAGGAACACCGCCTCCACTTCCAGCAGGACCTCTGGAGGTGAGGCCACCATCTCTTACCACATCACATGCCAAACTCAAAAGAGAGCTCATCTGCCTAATCACAATTGTAAAGGCCCTTGCCAGAGTATTGTTAGTAGTAGCCAAACTAACAGGCTCATGGGAGGAGGGTGTAACTGTTGAAGTGGATGTAGGTCCATGCCTGAGTGAAGTTGGATCAATGTATATTAAGCCACTAGAGGTAGGGTTGGAGGTGCCTGTGGCTGTGGGGCCTCCAGTGGTTCCTCCAGAACGTGAGGTACTGTCACGGGGATTCCTCACAGCCCACTGCAGGTTGTGGGGTGCAATGTTGCGAGCTGTAGAGGAGGTGTTAACTCGCCTCTCTAACTGCTCATCAGAAAAGAGTTCACCAGAATCAAATTCATCAGTTTCAGCAGCTTCACTTTCATCATCTTCATCTTCACCTGGAGATGATTCACCAGAGTCATCTTCACCATCACTCCCAGCAGTGGCACCAGTCTGTACTGATCTCTGAGTTGATGTATTATCTACAGCAGACTGGTTATCATCACTATCACTGTCTGACTCTGCTAACAAGTCTAATTCCATGTCAGATTCTCCACCTTCCACTTCTGCTCCTCCATCTCCTTCTTGTTCTGAACGCTCATTAGCGTCATCTCGTTCACTTCCTCCTGTGTGAGCAATAGATGCTACATAAATACTAAATTCTTAATATTTGTAAAAAAAAAAAAAAAAAAAAAAAAAAAAAAAAAAAAAAAAAAAAAAAAAAAAAAAATATATATAATATATATATATAATATATATATATATATATATATATATATATATATAAAGAAAATCAAAATACAATGCAAACAGTAGTGAGAATAATTAGAAATTTCTTCAAAATGTTTAATATCAAAAGAATAAGGAAAAAGCAAGAAATAACTTCTCACCTTCATTATCATGGTCATCCACCTGGGGTGGGAGAATATGATCTGGCCGAGCCCTCCTTGGTCTTGCCCCTGGGGCTGGGCCTGGGAGTGGAGCTACTTCTTCCTCCCCAGCCTCCTCCTCCTCTTCCCCTCCACCACTTCCACCAGCTCCTCTGGACACACTACTTCCTCCACCCGATGATAATGGTTCACCACCCATTCTGTGCTGTTGCCACTGAAGGGGTTCCACTTCAAACATCTCCTGTCATAGAGGGATTATGTTAATTGGGCAGGAGTGCAATGAAACACTCACTTAACTGAGAGAGGAAGTATAATGACAATCTATTCTACCACAATTACATATTTCAGTGTCCAATGCTTCAGTATACACATATTTATCTAGCTACCTTGCAGCCATGATTGCCATCCACATGAGTTGATGTGAGAGGGAATGGCGCTGTTGGTTTGACATAGTTGAGGCGTACTGGCAACATAAGGGCATCTGCAGCATCACACAGTTCTGTCACAGCTACTGGAATGATGGACTCAAATACCTGTCCAGAAGGCATAACAGTTAGCATCTAAATAAATAATAATAAAGTACCCCGACTATTATAGTAGGTTATAATTAAGAAAACTATACAATCTTGAATTTCAAGAGAATTTTTCTTATTGCAATACCATACTGCTCTTACTGTAATTCTATCTAACAGTGATATAGTATGAAAATCACACCATCATTTACACAATATAACAAAAAACAAACAAGATGATCATGAACATCCAAGTAACATGCAGCAATCCTTACTTTGATACATTTAGCAAGCGACTGTGTGTAAGAGCTGCCTGGCTTCTTTTTTCCAGCATTGGGCATCATTTCAATGGCCAAAATAACGAAGATGCGAACCACAGACGCAATAAACCTCCTAGCCACCTGAAATGAAGTATACAGCTTCTTTGAGAAAGAGTGATAAATGGAAGTAGTAACAGATAATTTTTAACTATCACAAAATTTCTTCCAAAACATAATTCAGTCAGCACAGTCTCCTAGTTCACCTTTTCTGCTTCCTGCTTTCTTCCAGGAACTGTGTCATTGTGTAGCTCTCTAATCAGTGTGTTAATCAGAGCAGTCACCATTGTGTCAGCTATCATCTTTCGCTCATCATCATCACTATTAATTAACTGCTTTAGCTTGAGATTCCTATGCTCAACCTGGAGGAGAGAAATACAACAGCTGAGTAAGTGATCTAAAACAAAGGATACATACAAACATATGTATCACACAAAGTTTAAAGAGTATATTCAATGAAATTCTGTAGTACATATTATTTTTCAGCAGTTAAACCAATTCCTGCTTTTCCTTACCTGTGTTGCTAACTTGACAAGCAAGCAATAGGTAAATTTGTCTAGGTGGGTTGTGTGACCCTGGAACTGCATGAAATTAATGTCATCCGTAGAAGCCGAAGAAGGAGGACTTTCTTCCTTATGACCAGTCATGATCATGGCCCTCACAGCTGCCCAATCATTCAACAAGCGTTCGAGTGCTCTTCGACTGAACTTGGGTGGCTCTAAATCATGGTCAGGTACCTCCATGTTGACTACATCAGATAACGTATTCTTGCGAGTAGATGACGACGATGATGAACGACACCTGAAACAAGTCATGATTCATCATTTTTGACATTTTACAGTTTGTCACAATATAATCAGACATAAAATATTGAATGATTGAGTAGTAATACTGATATGTATCATTTTAGAATATATTTGATGTAGAAATATGAAAGACATCTGTTACATCAATCATTATATTCAATAACATAAAAGCATTAAAACATCAGCAATGTACTCACCTAGACCATTGCTTCTGTTCAGTGACCTGCCGTCCAACAGTTTGTACCAGGAACAGGAGGAGGTTTTCACCCCTACCATTGGATATGTTCACTAGATCTGTCTCTGTGATGAGCCTTGACAAGAGATCAAATCGTGCTGTCTGATGGCCTGATTTCAGAGCTTTGCATTTACACTTTTCCCAGCAATCACAATAAGCAGTTGGTGAGGTTTTCTTGAGCTTACAGTCATGCCCTTTGTGGCACACCCTTGCACATTCTGTACAGCAGCACAATGAGCCAACAAGTCCACAGGTGCGACACTCAAATATATCTTGGTTAATGTGCTCTGCTCCTGTCCAGGTGAAAGAGCAGGTGTCGTTATAGCATAGAACATGAAGTGGTGAATCATCTGGATTACTGCCTCTTGGGAATATCATTTGCATGACAGCTCGTCTTTCACTCTCAGCATCTAGAGCACTATCATGTGCCACCCTGTGAATAACATCAAAAAGAATGAGGGCTGCCTGATATGCCCTTCCAGACACAGCCAGCATAAATGGAGTGAAACCATTTGAGTCACGGGCAATGAGGAGGTTCCTCAGATGTGGTGTTAGTGCTGGGCTGTCACAGATGGTTCTCAGGATAGTAAGAGAGTAAGATTTACGCTCCGCTGGGTCTGATGTTCCCAAGTTGGGCATGCTTGGCCCTGGTGTTGTCTTGGAGGAAGATGGGGTCATAAGGTCATCCTCTGGCCCTGCTGCACTGGCCGTGTCACTGAGGGTATCAGATGAACTGGGCGGCCAAGCAAAGCTCCCCAAAATAGGGTCTTTCTCCAGTACAGATTCTCCTTCTGTCTCTTTGCTAGTGACTGGACAGCAAGTAGATATACATGCATGCAGGATGTTGCGGTTTCCATCACACTTCTCTTCAACTATTCCTTCTGTTGTCAAACTTGTCATACCAGCTGTTGAAAAAGAAAATTCTTTATCAAAATCATATACATCATCACATTCACTCTAAATGGAAGGCAAATTCTATCCTACTAACTTAACATGGTGTGAAAATTCCATCCAATAAGTTTTCCTTTTATCAATAATTCCTGGAATAATCCCACCAGAGCAAATATATATCTGCAGTAATTACCTCCATTATCACTTTCTATGACTGCCAAGACTTGTCTCACGCCTTCTGGATCACATCGCAGGATTTTTGGCATCAGAGTTTGTGTCTTGAGTGCCAGCACCAGTAATGCAACATGGTTCTTCTGGTGAGCACCAGCCCCATGTAAGAAATGAGTGGCTACACCTAAGCATGACACTGGGGGTAGATCAGGCCAGTGAGGGTCCTTGATAGAGTCAACACAGTCCTTGCTCAGAGGATAGATAGTACTATTACCGTCACGAAGAACACCGACGTTTTCACTCTGAGAAATGTAAAATAATTTTTGTATTACTGAATATCCAGTACAATACAATACCTTCAAATTCCTAATAATATATTCTTTCAACAGGTGTCAGTCAATATACAGAACAGTAAGGCAAAATTAATTAATACAGCTTAAATATTTTGGTTAACAAGAAAAATTTACTGTTGCATCTAAACAAAGTATTTCAAAACATACCTCTCCATTAATAGTAAGTGATATGGCAGATGGTTCTGATCCCATGAATGCTGTGCTTTCAGTTGGAAATACACATTCCTGTTCTGATTTCCCCGAGCTGAGATTGTAGATGACGTAGGTTAAACGGCTGCCATTCCTGACAATCGCATGGATGCCTGCAGAAAGACAAAATCAAATGGATGAAAGATTTAGCATATTTACAATACAACTACTCTAATCATGGATATATAAAACTTAACATATTACTATGACACAACTAATGCCTCTCAGTGTACAGTCAGCCCATATTAACCGATTCACACCGGATGACGTGCTGACACGTTTCGTGGTTTTCGCGTCAGACGCCGCTGACGAGATATCTGGCCAAGGCCAGCGCTCGGGGTGAGTGAGCGGGCAGCCCAGGCTCGCGGCTCGTGCGCCCGAGAATCTCGAAGCATTCAGATGATGTGTTCGAAAACCTCGGTATTGCGACCTTTCAAAGCCGGAATCGCCCCGGTATGAATGGGTTAACCCACTCACACCGGGGGTATTCTGGCTCTGAATGGTCGGAATGCTGGGGAATTTCGAATGCATAAGCCTAACGCCTTGGGATTCTCAGGTGTACTAGCCACAAGCTTGGGCTGCCCACTCAAATATGCCGTCGCCGGCATCTGACCCATAAACCACAAAACATGTCGGCACGTTAGCCGGCGCGAATGGGATAAAATTCACAAGGGTTATGTTCCTAAATTCCTTCCTAATGTGGTTATTAACCCATTCACAACAGGGCTCTTTCGGCTCTAAATGGATGGAATGCCGGGGTATCTGAATGCATAAGCCTAATGCCTTGGCTCTGAATGGTCAGAATGCCAGGGTTTTCGAATGCATAATCCTAATGGCTCGGCTCTGAATGGTTGGAATGCCGGGGTTTTCAAATGCATAAGCCTAACGCCTTGGGATTCCGGCCTTGGCCAGATATCTCGTCGGCGGCGTCTGACGCGAAAACCACGAAACGTGTCAGCACGTCATCCGGTGTGAGTGGGTTAAACAGGGTTACGATTATATATATACAGAGATAGATACATAGATACATACAGGTAGAGGACACTTTTTTGAGCAAAAGTGTACCCGGTTTGATCGGCTATATCTCAAGAACCATTAAAGTTACAAACTTCATCAACCTAGCGTTGGAAAGATAAAAGATAGTACTTCAAAAAAATGTTCTTGCAAATTATTTGATGACATTTCTATGACATCATAATGACGTCACAATATGACAAAATTCAATATTCGAAATCTTGAAAATAGGTGATTTTCAGATGCGTTTTTCAATATGAAGCTTAGCAGATAGCAAAAAATATTCATGTTAGCGTTGACAGGAAATTCAATGCACTTTAAGATGATGTGGTCAAAAAGTTTCGGGCTCCACGGCATTATTGAGATATTTGCGGTTGTTTGAAGCACTTTGACATGAAAAAGTCGTAAAAAATAGCCAAAACGGTAATCCTTAATGTGAGAAAAAAGAAAGTTTCGGGACTTCATCTTTTGGTATGTTGTAGGTCATAGTCTCGAATTTGCTAATAATTGGTTTCCTTCTCATTCCGTCAACTTTATGACGTATTTGTGACGTCATCAGTAGTGTTAGGTAAGGCAAATTTCGCACGGACAATACCACTAACATTGGCGTAAAATTTCCGAAAGAAAACATTGCCTTGGCTATTCAATCAACCATGTCAGTAATTCCCTTAATTGGATAATTGGCCAATTATCTCAATTACCGCTCATATCTCAAAAACTAAAAGATATTTCACATTAATTCCAACAGGAAGCAATACTTTTGCATAAAGTGATCAGTTGAGGCTAGAAAGTATTTTCCATCACAATATACCTAATTGGATAATTGGCCAATTATACCAATTATCGCTTGTATCTCGCCTCATACATAAGATAGCGTCTCCAATCCAACGGTATCTGATACTTTTGAATTTGTAGTGAGTAGTAGGCTATATGAGATCTTTCATTCCAATTCTCTCAATTGGATAATTGACCAATTAAAGCAACTATGATTTATCTAATATCTACAAGATTAACTTTAAATCAGTATAGTACTGCTCCCATTCATGCGTTTGCATACCAGAGAATAAAACAGATCAAAAGGTAAAAATTTGTTTGCATTATTAATAATAACATGCAGTATTATTGTTCAACTATTGTTCAACTCTAGAATTGAAGATGCTCAGCGAGGTTGCCACGGAGATCCTGTTATATGCTTGACAGTTGGCGTGCTATATTGGGTGAATAACTGATAGCATGCTGTTATAGTGCTCTCTGAGCGCCAAATTCAAAAAAAGATTCAGTTGTCAGGATCAAACTTCAGATTCGATCATGATAATATCATGGGAGTGTCATGTCCATTTACAACAGACGCCTCAGGTTAGCTGTATGTCAGAGTCCTATTAAGTAAATTAACGGTGCAATGGTGCATAATGTTCCGATATATCGCAAGCTGCTCGTATTAAGCACCACCTCTCATTACTACAATGATAAACCACGTGTCAGGACTTTGATGAGAAGCAATGTTAGAATGTGCGTGGCAAATTTGCTGAATACAACAATGGGAGTGTCAGTGAATCTTGAGAATTGAGATCGTGGTCACGTGCACGTTGAGTAGAGTTCGTTAGGATACGTGGCTTGTCACGCAACAGAGGGGGATATTAAGAATCCGAAAATATTCTTGCCATATCTTCGTATACACTTTAGTGTCAACGATATTTTACTTCGCTCTATTCAAGCTTTTTGCAACTTTCACAGTTTACGACAATATTCGAACACTATATTACGAAACGTAAACTTTGAGTATGCTGTAAGTATATAACCTCTTTCAAGTTCAACATTTACCTAACTATCGACAGAACTATTAAAATGATGTGTTTGATGATATTGATCATCGCAATTTTATTATGGGCAATTTTTCATATTTTTTTGATGAAGGACTGCCTCACTTTGAGGATACCTGGGTAAAATCTTGTTGTTTCATTTCTCACCACAATCTCGAATCAATTTGGCGATAAATTGAATGGGCCATAATTGAACAATGAAAAAGGGTGATACTTTTACTAAAACCAAAGTGGATTTGGTTGTGATTGTTCGCGGCAGTCTTTACTCTAAAACTTATGATATGAGAAAGAACGCAGCAGGTGACAATCTGCCGCCACCCCACTATAACAGGAAAAATCTTATGCATCCATATTCTCTCATAACTCATTCATACTAGAAGCAGCTAGAAGTTGAAAGTAACTATGTTATACTGAACACCGAAAATTTTTGAACCTAGAAGTAGTATATGGTTTGTAAAATTTCCAGAAAACGGACCCAAGTTTGCTACAAAACCCATTTTTTATAACCTCAGAAACCCTAACCCTAACTAAGAAGCTGTGAAACAAATTTTAGCAGTCACGTCAATAAATGATATATAATGAGGCTTAATGGCATGACTTACAACAGCACGTATAAATGTCATATGATGAAAAATAACAATTTCGGGTCAATGTCATTGTGGGGCGGCAGCAGATTGTCGCCTGCCGCGTTCTTTCTCATATCATAAGTTTTAGAGTAAAGACTGCCGCGAACAATCACAACCAAATCCACTTTGGTTTTGGAAAAAATATGATATAGCCAAAATTGATGACTGGATTCACAAATGCTACATTCAAAAGTAAAGAGCTGACCGTATATGATAATCAATCTTTTTCTCCTAGCAAAAAGGTATTCGCAAGAAAGGGCATAAACAAATGAAAAGAAATCCAACCAAATGAATCCAATCTATAAACAAAGAACATTAGCATAAGTTTACCTCTGCCATCTACAGCCACAGTGAGGATCTGGCCCTGTTCACTGACAGGAATACGCTTGGGAGTCTTTTGGTAACAGTCTGGAACACGAGGGTTGCCACCTGCACGGATAACCTGTAGCTGGTCCCGGTGAATAACACGAAGATTGCCCTTGCCTTCTTTAGTCTGGGGCACCACTACCACCTGCAACAGGATATGTTATTTATGTATTTCATTAATTTTGAAATGGTTGCTTAAATGTTAAATTCACATTTAAACATACATTACCATCAATGTCTAATTGATATATTTGTAGAATGCTCTGTTTTACTGATTTATATTAAGAATCTAAGTAGGGAAGTGAGTTATGAGAAAGAAGTTGGAATTTAATCATATATATATATTACCTGGTTGCCATCAACTGCTAGCACTTCTCCAATTGGTACTGGTCTCGTGTCTTCAACAAATATCACATCCCTCAATGGCCACTCTTCCTCGTCAAATCGCTCTATGTCATCACGAGGTGTTGGCCTCTTTCCACGTTTGTATGAAGCAGGGGATGTGATGGATCCTTTGACAAAGAAGGAAATGAAAAATAGGGCATTATCGAATGTTGTTCAGTACTGTATGTGTTTATTTTAGTTCCATGAAATGCCAATAGTTATGATTAAACGATCTCTATTCCTTCATGGATGAGGATGAGGAGGGAGGGAGAACAACAACAAGAAAAAGCAATGGAATTCCTTCCCACCAAACTTTCATCCCCTTCATAATGCATGTTGATTGCATTAATAGTTCAGGGAATCTGTTCTGCCTCAAAAAAATCATACTGCCACTCACCAGTCTCGGAGCATGTGCTAGAAGCGGGTGAGGGTGGAGGGGGCATGTCAAGCTTATCAGAGGACTCCTTGCTGTCACCACACTTCAGAATCTTCGCAACTGGTCCAAGGACTTCCGACGCCACAGTTTTCTTCTCTCCACTCCCACTACTGCCACTGGTGGAACTGCCACTGTTACTTGAGGCAGCACTGAAAGAGATTATGATGTATTTACACAAATTGATAAAGGGCCAAAACTAATATCAAGAGAATAACAATCTTATTCTTTATTTTGGTGACGAGCACTTCATTCTCAAAATATTATACATGATATAAAAATGTTTGTAAAACACACTAAAAATAGAATACAAATTAGCTATCAGAGAAAAAATTCACCTCTGTGATGTTGATGTTGAGCCAGCAGCTCCTTGGAAGCTGGTACTGGAACCACTGCTGGTACCACTACTTCCACTTCCACTAGTACTGCTGGATGCACCACTATTATTACATCCACTATTAACTCCACCAGGAGGAAGTATCTTAAATCTGAAACAAATAGAATTTTCTTAGGGTCAATCAAATACTATGGTATGGATAAAAGAAAAATTAATTGAAACATGTGCTTAAATTGAAATGCTTCATCTAGAAATACCGATAAACACACATAAATATATATCTTCTTTTTCACTTAACTGTCATGAAATTCTGAATACTCTTCATTACAATTAAGCACAATCAACTTCAGTCTTTCCCAAACAACAAAATCAATGTATCAGTATGACAACTTACCTGCAAGTGTCACTAAGATTCCAGGCAGCATTTAGCAACTGGCCAATCTTGGGTACACCTCCAGAAGTGGAAAAAGCAAGAGCTCCAGGATGGTACATTGGGGAAGACCTCATGCCCACCTGCAGTCATTGAGTTTTGCATTACTTACAGTCAAATAAATTTACTCCAATATAAATAAAATGTGATCAACTAATAGCTAATCTTAACTATACTATCAAGTGATCCACTTATATATAAAAATAAACATGATATAAACTTTAATATTACTAAAGACTTACTTGCACTCCTTCTGTGATCTCGGATCTCTGTTTACGACTCTTGCTACGGAATTTCTCCCACAGTTTCTTGCGTTGGTTGAAAGGCAAAACACCCCACCAGAATAGGGAGCCAGACTCGCACCATGCACATGTATAGAGTTGACATGTGTGCAGGGACAATATGCGGTCATTCTGTAACTGGATTTCAAACAATTTGATATTGGTGCTTTATATCATTAATGCATTCAAAAAAGTTATCCTGGATAAATCTAACAATAAAATCAGAAAGTATTATTCAGAAAATATTTAATATAGCTAAATAATCAAACCATCTGAATCAATTATAGTAAAGCTGGATAACCAAAAGTAACTTTTTGGCCTTACTTTCAACTATAGAATAAGGAGCACTTAATCATTATCACCCATCATATATATGAACAGATTCACAGTGAATAAATGTCTACCTGCTACAGAGCACAAACTAACTCACCTCTGGGAAAGACTGTGCAGGCTGCTCCAATTTTGTGGCCACATCTGCTAATGTTTCATCCAACCAAGTTGCAACCTTGCCAGACTCAGTTGCTACACTGCATCTCACACCTGCTGCACTAATAGCCACTACTCTCTCCCCTGCTAGGCCTAGAGACACTGCTTTTGGATGATGCACGTTAGGGAGCTGATGGAAAAAGAGAGGAAAAATTTGTTTACCATATAAAACCATGGCTATACACAAACAATAATAGTGCACTAAAACAAAATAAATGATGAATAATGGAGACACCTAAATCTTAACATCAAATCATATGATTTATTCCCATCCCCAGAAAACTTTTTACTGCATCTATTCATTAACAACAGATGATGTGACATTCACTTCATGGCTCGGCTGGTCTTCCCACCTGTGACATGAATGCCCCAGTATTAACAAGTTAACACACGATGTTAAGTATTCCAAGAGTTTTGCAGAATCCAAACCCAATGAGTGAGTACTCACTCAATGGCTGAAAATCGCTTACCTCTGGATGCACGTATGGATCCTTGTCTGCCCAACGCCACTGGTAGACCTGCCCGGATGTCGATACAGCCACAAGTTCAGAATGCAAAGCAGCAATGTGTGAGAAACGGGGAGCTGGCTGGTTCCCTAGTCTCTCGGGCCAGTACTGGAGGTTGTCTGCTACATCTATGGCATCTGGGAGAAGAGAATCTTTCTTCTTCCCTGCTTCTGCAAAAACAAAAATAAATATGGGATATAACTGATAATTCTGAGTACTCAATAAGCATATAATTAGCATACTACTGGGGAAAAGAAATATCCATAAATTTCCAACAACTTTTTTTCTCATATACAGATATCTAAATACTTAAAGTAAGGTATCAGTTCTCATTCAAGAAACTACTTAAACACACAACTCATTAGCACCTAAAATTCCATAGCCAAAATGCCTATTTCGTTATGGCCAAACAATCAAGGACTTAATGGAAAACAGAACCTCTTGAGACAATTTGGCAAATAACATGACAGTCAATGCTATATAAACCAGCTTCCAAAATTTCAAATACGAACAAAACAGCACTGAGTGCCCAATAGGCACTGCTAAGAACATGATT
>NW_028234416.1:25388897-25391397 GCF_977035675.1 Penaeus japonicus | reverse complement strand
AGTAAGTAAACACCTATATTCTTAACACCATTCCTAAGAAAGGTGAAGAAACGATACTATGCTATGTGATATATAACTGAACAACTGATTTTTGATGGCAATAAAAAATACCTGACAAGACATTAGCATCTATAAAGTTTGCCATTTTCAAAATTATATTCCCTTTTCTAAGACATTTATGAATTTCTGGCTATGCAAACTAAAGATAACACGGGGTAAGCTCCGATTTTTAACCCATTCGCACCGTGACGTATTTTCGCCTACTCCCACTAACGCCGGGAAGATAACAAACACGCGACGGGGTGTTTTCTCACTACGTGGGAACACGCTGATCCTCTCAGAGTGTTTTTCACCCATCCCTTATGGTTTTCATGAATGCATCTACAATGTAAAAGTACATAAAAATATTGCCATGTTCAGATGAGTTACTTTAGTTGAAAAACATGTTACAGTAATGCCATTTTAGTTTTATTCTATTGAACTTCTCCTAAATTATTCACTTCTATGTGAAAATACCAAACGAAAGTGCAAGCAGTCTCTTAGTTGACATCAAATAACATGTTTTATTCCTATCTTTTTTTTTTTTTTTTTTTTTTTACCAAAACAAAAAGAACATGAATTATCATACATATACATATGAGTAAGTACATGTACCTTGTGACGTGACATGACGTAATATCATGGGTAATCAATAAATTAGAAAAGTATTGCATTATTAATTTTTTACTTTATCTTATTTCTTGGCCAAACATATTTGATTTTACAATAGTTTTTCGACTCAGATCTTTTTATTCAACTGATCAAGAAGCAGAAATTACCATGATGTCATCAATATCACGTAGTTTTCTGCGGCGTCAATCTTTAAACGTTACATCTCATTTTATGACATTCAAACACCTAAACTAAAGTAACAGTGTCTAAGAAATTATGTAAAACGATTATATTTGAGAGCAATCTAGCGATCTATTGCTGACATTTCACATGGGTCCAGGGATATTTTTCGACCCTGTGATAGCACAGCGCAAATGTGTTAAGTTGAAATAAGAATCTAAGAGACAAACCCCTATAAAGATCTAATACTTTATACAAACTACAGAAAACACTTTACAATTGAACCTAATGGCTGCAATTCATGAAATATGTCATTTGCCTGAAAGATAACAGCATCTTCAGTAATGACTTTAAAGTATGTTGAAATAACTTGCATAATGCCATATGCAAAAATGACTTAAATGCCTGGAAAACATTCCTTACAATAACAAATTCACATAACCAGTTCTATAAAGCCACTCTTTCATGACCATGACCAAGTATAAAAATATTAACTTTTATAAGAAGCCAACAAAGCAACAAAAACTGGCCTTGCATTTAACTTTAACTAAAAGTTAGGCACTCAAACAAACCTCCAACAAGTATACTCTGGCTGGTTGGTCTTTGCAAATAAATTACCAAGGAGAATCACACAAACTATTTATTTCTATCTACATAAATGATAAATGTTTAAGAGCCATTGTCTTATGTGCCTTTGGTTGTTGGCTTAGGCCAACAACCTCAACCAACAGCAGATGCATTGAATCAGGCACCATGGAGAGAATATAGCCAATAAAATTCCAAGAGAAATTCTTGTTTTGAAAGCTAATACTTCTAAACATTTACTTTTATGTATTCTATTTACAAGTTGTCGTAGGTTTCAATACCAAACTACTGATAGCAATCATGGCTTTTTCTCAAGTGATAGTTAAGGCTTCCATACTTTATACTCTGGCTAAGGACATCAAAACTATACCATGTATATGTCTACAAGTACTCCTTTGCCAGAATATAAGCAAAGGAGGATTGTTGGCCTAGGCAGTGTGCAAGGTAAGTGGCAGATGTAGATGTGTCTTCTGAACTATTCCCCAAAAATCCAACGTAAATCTTTAGTCTAAGACCACATAATAGCCAAAAAGAATCCATAAAAACACAATTAGGTATAAAAAAATAAAATAAACTTATGTTCATGTATCCCAGTCCAGCTATGCTATGTTCTCTAAGTTTTGAAATCTGGCAAACACAAACAAACTTCTAACACATACTATTGCCTGTTCACATTATCACTTCTAAGCCTCCTCTTTTTACCAGTTCCTATGTTCTGTTCTTTGTTTTTTTTTTGTCCTTACCACTGCCCATCACCAATGTAAATCATGAGCTAATTGCATAAAACTTTTACATGATAAAATCCTGAAACTTCATTAACATTACAGTTTTCTCATAACATGACCTACTATTACTACAATATGAAAAAACAATATTTCTATTTCAACAAAGACAATGGGCATAACAAGCTATAAATATTTCAAAGGGGAATGCAGTATAAAGGAAGCTCTATATGATACTATTACATGTGTACTAAACAGCAAGTATTACTTTACAAAATATAAATTTAACCAAATAAAAATTATGACAACTATAAATATGAATGATAAAAAGTCATCATTATGCATTGCATTCAGGTACTTTG
>NW_028234416.1:25378897-25381397 GCF_977035675.1 Penaeus japonicus | reverse complement strand
TCATACATTTCAAATTCGATAATTCAGCCGATTGTGAAAGAACCCCGAAGACAGACAAAGACCCCTTGAGTCGCGCCTCGTAGAAGTGGTTAGCAGGGAAGATCCGAAATGGTTCACGAACACCAGATAAATCATTTCAAAATGCGGACCAAAACGATTCCGATGCTAACCTAACCGAGCGTTCGAAGTATCCCGGGAAGAATGTCTCCGCTTATGGGCGACCTTCACGCGACCTATCTGGGAATACGCAGCCCCACTCTGGCATTCGTGCATCACAAACTTCGAAAGAAAAAATCTAATTAAAAGGATTACAGAACTGAATTTCACGTATTATACTTAGATCAAATTACACTTCGTATCCCGATGCGCTATATCAAGTGGACACCCACTCTCCTACGAGACCGGAGAGAGTTTTAAAAGGAAAGCTTGCAAATAACATCGTAACATCCGTCAGAAGGTGATCTTTCAGACTTTTGTCAGTCTACTGCAGGAAACGCTATAGCGCTGTCTTACTGCTACTGTTAAAATCAGTCAGACATTTACTTATGTAACAACAACACGAAATTAACTATTTAAAAACATTATCATTTTTATTATTGTTATCATCATTATCATTATTGTTACTGCTATAATTATCAGTATTATTCCACCACTAATGATAACACTACATCTCTCGATCATATGGTTATTAGATGTAAAGGCTTATCTCCTCTGTCAATTAAGTTCTGAGAAATACAAGGGTATTTCCGTGATTTTAACCAGATTATGATAAATAGCCTTGGAAAGTAGCAGTTAAAATTGTTTACTTTTGCTAGATTTCGGCGATTGTCACCCAACCCCAGAAATTATGTACCGCTCTCTCTCTCTCTCTCTCTCTCTCTCTCTCTCTCTCTCTCTCTATATATATATATATATATATATATATATATATATATATATATATATATATATATATATATATACACACATTTCTCTCTCTCTCTCTCTCTCTCTCTCTCTCTCTCTCTCTCTCTCTCTCTCTCTCTCTCTCTCTCTCTCTCTCTCTCTCTCTCTCTCTCTCTCTGTATATATATACATATATAACACACACACACATACATATATGTATATATACATATATATATATATATATATATATATATATATATATATATATATATATGCACATATGTATGTATATATATATACATATATGTTATATGTGTATACATATTTACACATTCATATATATACATATATATAGATACATGCATACGAACATACATACACACATACATATATGCACAGATATATAAACATATATATGTATATATATATATATATATATATATATATATATATATATATATATATATGGTTGTAATATATAAAAACTGTACTGTTTGAAATGTGCAATTCATTGAATACAATGGACAAGGCCACATGCTCTGAATTCTTGCATTAATCAACATTGGTAAAAAAAATGCGCACATTGGAATTTCGTTAAAAATACTGACACACTTGAATGGTTGAGATTTAGTACGAATTGCAATAAAAAGAAGGAAGACATTCCATTAAACAACAGCAGCAGAAGAATTATTCTCACAATCAGCGATATTATTGCGTCAGCGCATTGGGGAAAAGTTTATATCATAAATATATGTACATACATACATATATGTACATGTGTATATATACAAATGAATGCATACACACACACACACACACATATATATATATATATATATATATATATATATATATATATATATATATATATATATATATATATATATATATGTATGTATATACATATATATGAATATATATATACTTATATATATACATATATATACATGTATGTATGAGTTTCTAATATAAAAAAATAAGGACTACGTGTTCATAAAATGATATTGTCATTTCCCTCCTCTCCCTTTTCGTAAATTCTGCTCTCGGCCCTCGTTGCAATACTGGCAACCGACGCATGTTGCCGCATGAAGGGTGACTATAAAATCTGTCGTAATCGTATAATCATTCTCACGTTCTCTAGCATTCTTCTTGTCATCATTTTCTTGGCCATTTAAAGTTGGAGTTCGTCTATGTATTATTTTTAGTTGTGTTGACTGTTATGTAAAAGCAGTGCCAAGTTTATTAATAAGATTGAATTCTTTCACTTTCATTTTTCTTACTTATAGGATACAGTCTTAAATTATATAAAAATGTTTTGATATTTTTATCATGATATTTTTCTTTTTGAACACCATTCGTTCACTATGCCTGTATTTCTATGCTTGAAATACGGAATGGTACATTGTCTAAAGATTTAGCACACTTAAGTGTTATTACAATTGTTATCTCTTTAAGATAACTGTGAAATAAGATATCAAGTGTGTATTGTATATGCTTAGGGATATATATGTATATATATAAATAAATAAATATATATATATATACATATATGTACATATATATGTATATATATAAATACATATATATATATATATACTATATATATATTATA
>NW_028234416.1:25328897-25331397 GCF_977035675.1 Penaeus japonicus | reverse complement strand
TTCGATTTAGGCAATGTAGAAACCTGCTAATAAAATTTAGATGTACAAGTCTTCGAATTTTAGACCTAACCTTAGGATTTTTTTTTCAGAAAAGGGTACTTATCTTAGATTTTTTTTCTTATTTTTTCTTAATTCCATGATTTTGTTTCGTTTTCTGACCAATGCAAAGTGGGGGGAAAGTAAGGGGAAATCATAAACCTGTATGTGGATGTATATATGTGTATATATATATATATATATATATATATATATATATATATATATATATATATATACATTTCCCCCCCCCCCCCAATGCAAAGTGGGGGGGGAAAGTAAGGGGAAATTATAAACCTGTATGTGGATGTATATATGTGTATATATATATATATATATATATATATATATATATATATATATATATATATATATATACATATATACATTTGTGTGTGTGTGTGTGTGTGTGGTCAACATTTTGCCCTTGAATTGTATGTTTTCAATGCATTAAAAAGTTTGGCAGTGAAGCACTGTTTGGCAGAAAATATGATTAAATTTCATATAAGCACACTCACAAGATTTAGCAACCCTGTGACTATCTAAAATTTAGAAATAGGAATTTGACTAAACTAATGATGACCATTCCCCCTTTACAAAGAACAGCCATTTTACATCAATGAACCTATCAGATACCTTGCCGCGACCCAACATCGGCCGCGACCCAAAGATTAAGAAACATCCCTTTAACCATATAGTCATGCAAGACCACTCATCCTGCAGCTTCCACGGTGCACCCCTCGCCCTCGCAATCTGGCCCTTCCCGCCCGTCATGATGGAGGAGAAGGTCGTGGCTCCCAATGGCACCGAATCGACGAGGCTCTACGGCCGCGGCATCCGCATTCTGGAGGCCATCGCCGGACACCTCAACTTTGCCATCGGCGAGGCGCTGCCCGTCACAGTATCTAAGGATGTTAGTGAGAGGCATTTATTTGTAAATCGCGCAAAAGAGAGAGGGGGGAGGAGAGAAAGAGAGAGAGAGAGAGAGATTGAGAGAGAGAGAGAGAGAGAGAGAGAGACAGAGAGTGAATAAGCGAGAGAGAAAGGGAAAGAGAGAGAGAGAGAGAAACATCGATATAGGAATCACTCTTCAGATCTGAAAATATTGCCCCATTTACACTTTCTCATTCTGTTTCCATAAGATAAATAATGACATGCTACAGATCAATAAGATATAACAGATATATATAGATATAACACCATAAACAATGCCTCATGCTAATGGACTCTTGGGTATATCATGGCGACCTCCCACATAAAAAAAAACATAACTGCCATGACGTTCCAGAGAATGGACCATGTCCTGTATCGACGAGCCTTGATCAGCCCGCAGAAACTGGCCTTCCTGCCCCATCTTGCAAGGCGCTATGACTACACCTTCTTCATCGAGGAAGCGACACTCACGTTCTGCATGGCCAAGCCCGAGCTGAAGCCTCGGTGGCAGAACCTCTACTACCCCTTGGGAGACAGGGTGTGGGCGTCCATCTTGGCACTGCTCGTCTTAGTGCCGGCGGTGTTCTTCCTGGTATGGGCGTTGCTTGTTACTGTATGAGGGAAGGAATGGTGGGGATGAGTGGATGATATAAGCATGTAATATTAACATATAAAGACCGATGTGATTATTTGTGGTTTGTTATAACATATCAAAACATAGTACTGATATGATACTGAAATTTAAAGCGAAAAAAATCTTCCTTTCTTGGCGTTGATTCCTCAGCTCCACAAATCCCGCTTGGAAGGCAACGCGAAGGAAAACTTCAGTCCTCTCCTAGTGACGGAGCAGGTGCTAGGAACTCTGCTCGGCCAGAACTTCTACCTCCAACTTCCTACCGTGTCTTCGACCCGTATCCTCGTGGCCTCGTGGCTGGTGGTGGCCTTCATCCTGGGCACGGCCTACCGCGGCAACCTCACCGCCTTCCTGACCATCCCCAAGTACCCTCCGCGAGTCGAGAACCTCAGGGACCTCCTCCAGACCTCCGCTCAGTGAGAGATTGATTGTTGCTATAGATGATTGTAATAGGTGTATACATACATACATACATATATATATATATATATATATATATATATATATATATATATATATATACATACATATATGTATATAGACAGATAGATAGAGAGAGTGAGAGAGAGAGAGAGAGAGAGAGAGAGAGAGAGAGAGAGAGAGAGAGAGAGATTAAATGAGAGAAGGATGGGGAGGGAGGAAGGAAGGAGAGAGAGGGCGAGAGAGATAGAGAAAGAGAGAGAGAGAGAAGGATGGAGAGGTAGGGAGGGAAGGACATATATATATATATATATATATATATATATATATATATATATATATAGAGAGAGAGAGAGAGAGAGAGAGAGAGAGAGAGAGAGAGAGAGAGAGAGAGAGATGAAAAGGGAGGAAGGAAAAGAGAGGGAGAGAGAAAGAAAGAGAGTGGCTGACTATGATATAACCCGCCCTTTCTGATAA
>NW_028234416.1:25321397-25323897 GCF_977035675.1 Penaeus japonicus | reverse complement strand
CAAAATCGTGCCACATCGTTCCTGTGTAAAAACCTCTTTGTTTTGCGTTAATGATCTTTTTAAACTGTAATGATATATACACAATGTTTCTTTATTAAAAATGGCTATATGTTGCAACCTGTCCCAATTTTCCTTAGCTTGTTTGAAAAGGACTTTAGAATAATCATAGAACTTTCACTTCGGCTCCGGTATCCCCCCAAAAAGGTCAATGAAAAAGAAGAGTTGATTTGCTAGAAGAAATGTCAATTCTTAATGAAGAGGATCTAACGCTTCGCTAAACGTTTCTATCGTAAGTAATTTTCTTTTCTTTTTTTTCTTTTTTTTTGTCCTTAGCATGTGAACGATTAAGTTGGATGAAGGAAGTTGCAGTCTGGTTGGTCTTTATTGCAGCCGTTTCTCATGCCTCAAACACCCCAGCAGGTGAGATATTTCATTTGTTCATCTTTATATTTGTACTGATGTAAAAGTGTCAAAAAGATTGCTCTTGTGTAGGTACGCTGACAAGTTAGTGATTTGAAATGTATAGTTAACTGTAATTCAAATTTATATGTTACAAAAATTTCGGTTATTGATTTTAACACACGTAAAAAACATTTGTATACATATTTACATACATAGATATATGCATCTATACATACCAACACACACACACACATACACACATGTAAATATATATATATATATATATATATATATATATATATATATATATATATATATATATATATATTATATATATATATATATATGTATGTATGTATGTATGTCTATATACACACATTTCATATATTTACATATATACACGCGGTTCAAGTGTGGAAGAGTCGCAACTCCGCAACGGAAGTGAGCAGGGCAGTGAGCGCCGTGCTAGAGGGAGCGTCACAACCCCAGAGTTCCGTCATCATTGTCACAGATGGCAGCGCCTTGTCCATCTCCTTGACAAAGGTATATTATATATTTGGGAGTCGTTTTTATTTTTTGTTTGTTTGTTTGTGCTTTGTTAATTGATAATGTTTGTTAGTTGTTTTTTTTTCGTTTGTGAAGTTAATTGTCTTTCTTTTGATATAGTATTTTACGCGCTTGGTGCCCTGTAGTATTGTTTTTTTTTTCGTAGTGACTTCTGATATACATTGTAAAATGATAAGCGAAGAAAAAGTGATACGAAGTTTCAACAAATGCCTCACGCAAATAAACCAAAGTCAAAGTATTTTTTAAAAGTATCATATAAAAGAATACCGGGTTAGACGACATGTGACTAAATATTCTTTAAATAAATCAAGGAATCGATTCCGTCTGCATCTCTGTGTTTGTACCTTTTTCCCAACTCCGTTTTTCTTAGCTTTCTTTTTTCCTGCCTAGTTTTATAGTTTTTTTATTCTACTTCTGTTGATATAGTATTTTACGGGCTTAGTGCCCTGTAGTATTGTTTTTTTTTTCCGTAGTGTCTTCTAATATACATGTAAAATTATTAGCGAAGAAAAAGTGATACGAGGTTTCAGCAATAATGGAGAAAGAAAAAAAAGATATTTTTTATTTTCTTTCTATTTTTTTCTTTATGTCTTGCTTTTTCTTTTATATCTATTTTCTTTGTTTCCTGTTTACTCTTGCTTGTTTACTTTTGTTTTTTTTTATATCTCTCTTTTTCTAAATTTTTCTTCGCTTGCTTAGTTATCTTTGCTTCTTCTATCTTCTTGTGTCTTTGTTTCTTCCTATATTTGTCTTCTCCTCTTCGCTTTTCCTTGCAACTTCTTTTTTCGCTTGTTCATCTAATCATTTTATTGAATAATATTTTTTTTTATTATTTGGCTTTTCTTCTTCTTTCCCGTGTCTCCACCTGCTCATTTTCCTTTCATTTCTGTCCTCGCCTGCTTAGATTTCCCTTTGTTGTCTCGGTCCTCTATTCTCTTTTCTTTACCTCTTTCAGCTTCCCTTTACCATGCCATTTATTCCTTCTGAATACAGTTTCTATTCCTCTCTTTAGGATCTGGGGGAACGAGGAGCTCCCGGAGGTGTTACTGTCCTCTCTGTGGAAGAAGACCTGAGCGTTAACAAGACCAAAAAGAGTTTGTCTAAAGTTGTCGAGACAGGACGTCAGGTGAGCTCTATGTCCGTGTGTCTGTGGGGGTGGGTGGGGGTGGGGGGGGGGCGTACGTGCATGCATGCGGTTATGTTTATGCTTTAAATATGCGTGTGCCTGTTCAAAATATGTAAGGGTATTCATATGTGTTTAAAGACATACGTGCAAATGAGAGTATGTGTGTATGTGTGTGTGTGTGTGTGTGCATGTATGTTTATATATGTATACATACATATATACACACATACTTATATATATATATATATATATATAATATATATATAATATATATATATATATATATATATATATATATATATATATATATATGCTCCAAAGATCCAGAAAAAGTCGTGGAGATCGACGGTGGTTGTGGCGAGCCACGACCTCCTCTTCCTCGCCTCCTTCGCCGACGTGGCTGAC
>NW_028234416.1:25313897-25316397 GCF_977035675.1 Penaeus japonicus | reverse complement strand
TACAAACGAAATCAAATAAAAAAAACAATAATCATACCATCCATATTTACTTGTCACGACAGCCAAGGTTACTTCTATGAGAGGATGTCCTTAAAACTCGCGATCGAGGAACACTTCACATCCGCCGACGGCAGCACCAAGCTGTATGTGGCCGAACAGAACATCCTACCTGCGTACTGCGGTTGGCCGATCCCCTGGGGCGTTCCCTACAAGGAGAAGCTCAACCAGTTTATCATGGCTTTCCAGGCTGTGAGTTTTTTTTGTGTTGAAGTGTTGATCTTTAGGAAAATGGCGATGGGTATTTATTTAGGGATCGAGGTAAAATAATGGAAAGGCATATATGTAGTCTCTGTTATACAGGAAGATGGAAACACTAACACAAGTACATACATGCGTAAGTACGGGCAATGCATTACGGAACTATCCATTAATTAGATAAAACAACCATTGCAACTTCCTTCGTTCCTCTCTCCAACGCCCTCCACCGTCGGAAAGGAGATTACAACAACTTCAATCTCGATCCACAGGCAGGGTTGATCGAGAAATGGACCGAAGACGTCCTGAAGGAGGCGCGTCAGGAAAACACCGCCAAGCAACGCCGAAACGTGAATCTGAAAAGCGAAGTCAAAGGAACGGCTTCGGACGATTCGAACTCCGAGGACTTAGGGGAGGACAGCAACAGCAGGGGAATCATGGCGCTTACGTTGACACACTTACAAGGCCCGATTTTCTTGCTGTTACTTGGCCTCCTTGTCTCAAGCCTTGTCTTCTGTGTAGAGGTGCTGGCTTCCTGGATTCTTAAGCTGTAACATATTCTTTAAAAAAAAACAATGGTAATGGCTTGCTTATGGATCTTCATGACGACTGGATAATGAAAATGCGTTCGACAAATTTGATTTCTTTTCCCCTAAGTCATCATCCCTTCCTCCCAAGATTTTCTTCGTATCTCAATACAATCTCTTCTGCTAACAAAATAATTTGTCAATTATGCTTGTGTGAAATTTTGAGTCCAGTTTTATTTCACATTTGAAGCTCGACTTCTCTGGACTCATAAATTATGAATTGTATTTAATCATAAATCACGTAGCTTAATAAAATATTGATTTGTTGCATCGAGAGCGTTATTATTATTCCCTAAATCTATATGAAATGCGTGAAATCTATGAAATATTAATCATAATAGTATTCCCAATATGACCACGATGTGAAAGAAAGATGTAATGGAACCAATAATAAACCAAAGTTTTTAATACAGAAGGAAATATACCAAAGTGAAAAGGCGTGGCAGATTTGTTCAATAACCTGTATTAGCTTACCTGTATTACATATTGGCTCATAGATATGATGTGAGATTGGCAAGGGAGTTTGCAAATACCATTAGTGAGCGTAAGTATCAAAATAACATCGGTGGCACGATTTTATTGCAAGGACGAGAACTTTATATTGACCATTAGTGGCATTGTTGCTCCTTTCATTATATGTTTATCATTACTGAGTCAATCATTCTATTTATTATTATCATTATTGTGAACATCATGATTATAGTATAAACATTTTTACTAATCTGAATATCACTAGTAATAGATATTGTTATCATAACTATTTTACAGAGTAACTTTCATTAACATTAAAGCATTTTCGCTGATCATACCATTTAAATGTTAGTTTTGTAATGAGTAACGTCATAGTAGTGGCTATAATCTAGGTCCACGCTGACGCTAATCTTCGGCGTCCGAAGTAGCCGAAGTAACTGCTTATTACTCACTCATAGCTGACGGGTGTCATGGCATTCATGACTCACTAGCTTTTGTCCCGTCATGACGTACAGTTGCGGACAGAAATCATGTTCCACTTTCGTCCACACCGCGTCCACCCAGTGTAGCCCCTTTGCTATTTTATGCTTTCATTCATAACTTTTTTTTTATGTAGATCATTATTTGACAGGTAGCTAGTGCAGTGCCCATTCAATCAAATACATAATCAATTATGTACAAAGGCATGCACACTCTCTTTCTCCTGTCTAGAAAAAAGAGAGACGTTGATGTCTGCAGATATAGTGTATGTACGTATAGATAGATGTATAGTGATTTATAGAATATACAGTATTTTTTTCCTTGCCTCTCCCCTCCTGACCCCCCTACTGTGCCTCCTGACCCCCCTATCCTTTTACTCCATGCGACCTGTCATGTGGAAATGGCCGCTCGAACAGCCACGGTGTGGACGAAGATGGAATACGATTTGTGTCCGCAACTGGACGTGGAGATAGTCGTCATGGCATATTTGAGAGTGGATCGCTTTGTTTCTTTCTTACATCTTGAGACATGACTCTATTTTGTGACTGATGATGTCATTTACAATTAGAACTACTATAACTGCCGTAATGTTCACTTAAATAGGGTTTAGTTTAAAATCGAAAACAGAGATGGCACCACTCTCGCCTAGCATCCCCAGGGAAGGGCGCCCACCCAAGCCCTATCTTCAAATAGTGACGAAATACAAG
>NW_028234416.1:25283897-25286397 GCF_977035675.1 Penaeus japonicus | reverse complement strand
AACTCGGCAGCAAGAGTTGAAAAATCTTCTCAATTCCGGTGGTGATCTCAATTTAGACTATGGTGTATACTCTGCTCACGATTGTGCTTCTGTCCTCAAAAGTTTCCTGGCTGATCTACCTGAACCTCTGTTGACAGAAGCACACTACTCAATCCACTGTAAAATTGCAGGTTAGAAGTTGGCTTGCATTTCATAAAGATTTTATGTTTTGCCATTACCATTTACACTAGATTCTATGGCTACACATCTCCCATCCTAGCAGGGTGTAGGGAATCACTAGAGTTTTTTGAGATATAATGAGTGTATTTTTTATGTTTAATGGAAGCTGTTCTGATAGGAGGAGGGAACTAATATGAAAACCTTAATTGTGTATTAAAGAAACAATAACAAAGTACAAAGTTACCATTTGATATATATCTAAAGCTTCATTGATTCAGAATTTAGAAGATAAAAAAAAGTATCAAATGAAAACATTTTTATCTGATGTTCCCATAAAATGTTTTAGAGTAGAAAATAGTTACATTTTATTCTTCAAAATCAACAGAAATGCACCAGTCACACATGAGCCAAGAACAAAAGGAGGTAGCACACAGCCGTCAGATTAAGGCTCTGCGTCTTCTGTTCCTACTTCTCCCATCAGAAAATTATCAGCTGTTGCAGGACCTCCTCATTTTGCTCCATCGTGTTGCAGCCTACAAGGAGCAAAATTTAATGTCAGCCATCAATCTTGGAACAATGTTTGCTCCTCACATTTTGTGTCCAAGAAAAGTTAGTATTTATTGTTTGTATTATTATCATCATTACATATTTTGTAAGTATACTTGTGTTTTTATTTATACATGGTATACTATTTTTTATATACTGTTACTGTATTTTGTGACTCATTTTTCAGATGGCTCCCAATGACTTGCAATATCTCTCAGGCACCCTAAGCACTTCAGTTGCCTTCATGATAGAAAATGAACCACAACTCTTCAAGGTGAGTTGAGAAACATTTGTTTTGGTACTGTAATACCTTCTGGTTGAGCAGAGTAATAGTTTCTGATTTGATATATTAGTGCATTCTGTTTAGCAATGGGGATGATAGTGTTATATTGGAGAAGTTTGTACAGTTTTGATATATCAAAAGAATGCTTTAGTACAGCAATAGTAGGATTCTGTATTTTTAGATATAGCAGTAAATTTTGTTGAAGTTTTATAGTATATTTTGTTTTATTATATTTTGTGTATGCTGTAAAATATTTATCAAACATTGCATTACAATGCAAACTTCTTTCTTTTCTTTTCTTTGTATAATGTACATTATGATGGTATTAAACTTGCTGTATTATTGTCTTGTTTGGGAAGTAATGGGGTAAATATTTATAAGTGGATATGGTGCTTTCATAAGTTCTTTGCAGCAAAAAAAGAAGGTAATGATATGGAAGTGCTCCATGGGTAGTGTGGTTTGTATGGAATAGTAAATTACTTGTACTTGCACATCATCTTTAAGAAAAGCACCTTGTTCCTGATATTCTACCATATGATAGAGTGAGTTGTGTTGCACATGACCAAGCTTAAAAACTGACAGGATTTCCACATTATAGCAGGAATTGATTGGTGCCTCACCCTACCTGGTTATACCATTCTCCCTAACCCCTTCATTGATGTTGAGTGTCCAGTATGGTGTTGTTTTATTTACTTATTTGAGGGTGTTTGCATATGCAAGTCACAGATCTGTTATGACATAGTGTTGCCTGCTTGTACCTTAAATACGATATTGATAAAGAAGGGGTTAACTGTAGTGAATGATACCTGCCACTTTTCAGTCATTTTGTATGAACCATCTATATAATTCCTTGGTATTTTGATTACCATTAATGAAGTAAGGTAGCCCTTGAAATAGAACCTTTTATTGCCTTAGTTTTTGGGTGTTTTTGCCTACAAGATAAATGCTGTATATAATTTTATATATACACCTTGCTCTGTTTTGAGATATTTTTTTTAAAGATTCCATGTATGAATAAGAACTGTTTAAGATTAACTAGAATTTGTAAACAAAAAAAAAAATGAAATTAATTCTTAGGTATACTTAATTATTTGGTTAATACATGTCAAATGTCTGTAGTATGACTAAAATTATATGATTTCCCTTCAGATATATGAGCATTTTACTATGTATGAAGTGAATATTCTTTTGTTGATATTTAAGGCTACATATTAGATAGTGGATAGATATGATGAATACAGGAAATGAATCTGATAAAATTCTTTTATTTTCATTTTCTATATTCTTTGATCACTGATATTTTGGTTGACTGGAACTTCTAAATAATTTTTTTGTTTCTGTAGTAAGTGGCTCTTTACAGATATTTTGAGAAGTAATGATAATACTTAAACCTAAGTACTATTAACCCTCTCTGGACGGGTGGTACACTACGGTACCGCTCATTCAAGGGCCCGATTGCCGGGTGGCACCATATGGTGCCAGTCATTTAATTGATTTAGGCCTAAGCATTCG
>NW_028234416.1:25268897-25273897 GCF_977035675.1 Penaeus japonicus | reverse complement strand
TATTTCAAAGACATTTTCCATTCTTCCCACTCTCGTTAGACAAATGCAACCCAAGTGATTGATATTTGTTGTTAATGTATTAAGAATCTCAGAGTTTGTACAAATGCAATGGAGATAGGCCATTCTTCATATTTCTTTATGAAGAGAAATGTTTAAAGACATTCGTAACTTTAATTTACCATGTATATACAAGATTTTTTTAAAATGTATTTGCTGATAAATTATTAGTCCAAAGATAACATACCTCCTGGAATTTCTATCAACACCTTTTTTTAATTCTGTTCAAGTGCCCTTATTTTACTCATTTGTTAATATTTTTATTTCTTCTTGTATCTGTTTAGGATAAGGAAAGTGTCTTCTGCCAAAGATGTGATAGACCCAACCATTACATTTGTTACTGTTTTACATAAGGTCATTGTTTCTTTTTTTTCTTAGTGAACTGTCTGTGTAAGAGGATTTTTCATAATTTTATAGTAAGACAGAAGAATAAACTTAGTGTAATACTGAAGCCAAATGGTGTTTTAGTGTTGATTTCTTTGCTGAACATTTCACTGTCCTTTTATCTGATCATGGGGGCTTGATGCATGGAGTAAACTGAACATAAGGTTGGAAATCTAAAAGAAGAAAAACAAAAAATAAGGGGAAAATTGTTATTTTTAGTGAGACTAATTGAGTAATGTTTAAAAAGATGAAGCAAGAAAAAGTAACAATGCAGCAAATCTAAAACCAGTAAGATGTTCTACAGTATTTCAGGAACCTTTTTTGTTTCATAATGGCTGATAAGCTGTAATGACCTCCAAACTGACAGTATATGGTGATATTAAACCACTGATGGAATGTAAGAAAAAATAGATTGGGAAATGCTAAATATTATATTTAACTGTTATAGTCTTGATGTTTCATAAAAGTCATGTTAGATGTGCTGGAAAAGTGAGTGATAGATTAACTAAAATATCAGTCTTGTAGAAAGGAATTTATCAATATTTTTTTTCAAATTTTCTTTTCATATATATCAATGAGATTACTTAACTGAAAGAATGAAAATCCTATTAAATACAAATTGCAATCATACATTGAAGTGAAATATAATGATTTTTTTATAAGTATGTAAGTTGTTTGTGTACCAGAGTCCCAATGCACCCTCTTCATAATTTACATTAAAATCATGAATAGACTTGTGAAGAATGTTAGTGTAATGCTCAAAGAACAACCATACGGCAGGTGTCAATGTCAATCATCTGACCACAGCATTAGCCATATATATATATATATATATATATATATATATATATATATATATATATATGTATATATATATATATATATATATAATATTATAATATATATATTAGTATGGAATTATATTATATACTATATATATATATGAATATATAATTATATATATATCATATTCCTATATCATATATTAATTATATAATATAATCTAATATATATAATATATATAATATCTAATCTCAGTTTATATCAAAATACTCTATATATATATAATACTTATTTTTATAAATATATATCTATATATATAATATAATAGTATATATATATACTTTAAATCTAATATATATTACATATAATACCATATCTTAATTATATATATAATATATATTATATACTATAAATACTATATATATAATATAAACACTTATATATGTAGATAATATATACTTATAATATATTATGACTAACATCATGCCTATATCTATAATGTTAAAATATAATAATCTCTATATAAGATCACCAAATACGTATATATATAATATATAATATATACTTACGCATATATAGATATATATATCTACTCTACTATATAATATATAGCTCATTGATATATATATGTTAATATTATATCCTATATATATGTGAATTACTATATATAAAATATATATGTATTATATATAAGAAATACTTAACTATGTATAATATATCTCACTAATTATCACTATTCGATATCCAACCTATATATATATTTTATATATTATTTATATATACTGTATATTTATATTACTGGCAGCAGAAAAATTTAAAAATGACCTGTGGTATGCCTTTATTATTAGTAAGTGAACACACAGTGTGGCTGTTCCTCTGATCACTTTACTTCCCTATTGCATGTAATCTATATACAGTTTCCTCGAGTTACATACTGATGTGAAATATATATTTATTTATATTTATATTTATATACATAAACCGTAGTTTACCGCCTATTATGCTCCACATACAGGCTCATTTGTTTGTTTAGTTCATATTCGCTCAAGAAAAAATAAGCTACATTTAATAGAGCTTCCTCAAATGATGTTGGTCACTGCCAATAAGTCTGAAAGCATTCCGGCCACCACGGTAAGGCCGCGCCAAGCCGGACCAGCTGTACTAAGCAAATTTTACTCGATGTGATGTCAGAAATGGAGAAACCGCGAACAAAGCGCAATTATGGGAAAGGCTTCGTTTTAACGAAGCTTTGTTCGCGGTTTCTCTATTTCAGACGCACAAAGTTTGCCAAGCAAAGCTCACCAGTGTGACACGGCCTAAATAAACTTTCAGTTATGATGATGATCAAACAGCTCTGAAAAAAAAATATATATAACAAAAGCTGGAAGTTCGGATGAAGCTTTTGCAAATCTCATTAAGATAATTGGAAATTTCCTGATTTTATGACATTACAGACTACCAACAGTTTCACATAAAGTTTTTCGAAAATTAAATGTGTCCACAAGATTCCGTGATAGCCAAAGAAACATGACAAAACGCAGGCCTGTACTATATATTGTGTGGTTTTTGTTTATGTATCTTGGCTACTAGAAAAAAATGGGGGGACAGGCTATAAGAGGGACTGCTATAGACTCGGCTGCTAAAACTACTGATGGAGACTCGGTTGCTTGGCTTTAGCAGCAAGACGGGTGGAGACTTGGCTGCTAGAGGGACTATTGCTCAGCTAGCACTATGAGGTCCCGACGTCTACGGGATGTCCATTCTACTCAAGAACGACGTCGGCCAGATAGTGAACCCGACGGTTGGCCAACCATTTAGTTAGCATCACCTGGTCGAGGTACAGATGAATGGACACTTTGATGGTATGTGTATATGTGTGTGTGTGTGTGTGTGTTTAACTGAGGCTATTCTACCATCAATGAACAGAAAATGTGTGAATATCATCAAACCTTACATGTATTTTAGTTGTGTCTGGTGCATGATGGGAAACCTTGTACTAGACGGCTAGTAAACAGGCATTCCATTGTCTGGCCGACGTCGGCCGGATGGGCAAAACGAACGCCCCGCAGACGTCGCCAAACTGCAGCTGACTTCGGTTTGACCTCAGAGTGCTACTGGGCTCAAGGTAGTTCTAAGTACCTCTTTTTTTTATAGCTATTATCGTACTCTGAGTACATTTCGCGGTGCAATATTTATTAAGTTTTGATGTTATGTTTTTTACAAGTTTAATAATTTATAAACATAATGTTAATCATGGTGTAGAAAGGATCCAACGTGCCTCATTTGCAGTGTGTGTGTGTGTGTAAGGAAGGAAATGGGCTAATTAATTGGGTGAAGGAGTGCAAAATCTAAAATCAGATTCGTGTTCTGCGTTGCCCCCTCCTATGGTGGAGGGTAGCTTCCTCCGGTTCAGGACGAAGCTCGTGTAATAAATAGGGTTTCTCCTCTGCGGAAATCAGTTCTTGTAATATATTTGAATATTTTTACTGGGCGTGTTTCGGATCTTAATGACCTATCTGCTAAAAATTATAATGAAAACCTTTTTTCAATGAAATGACCGTCTATATAGATATGTCATATACCAAATTAGGAATAATCACATTTCAAGCAAACTACGAGAGATAAAACATACATTACAAAGTTTAGTGTATAATTGGTGATAAGAATAAAAAAAAAATGACACCGTTTTTCTTGCATAAACCACACAATCAATAAAGTGATTGTGTCATGTGGCAGGCACCGAGTAAATCCGTCTTGCCTGTTCAGTTTAATTACGTTTCACAATCCAACCTAATGGTTGCCACAATCAGGTACATCAATCGTAATTTCTACCATGTATTGCCGAAAACGGATTCACCCACACGACCTGCGAAAAATTTAATCAAAAGGTCTCGTTATGCTTGACGTGTCCGACATTCCTGTCAGTCGCTTAAAACTTCATGCTCATCTAATATGTGATGCCATTTTTGGATGCTGCCGCCCACAAATGGCATCACGTACCGTCGATCAGCTAACTAATACATTAAATTTGCAGATTTGATTTGATGAAGAGTTAGAGCAATGTTGGAAGACTGATGTGTTGAAAACGTGTTAGAACCATGTTGGAGGAATGTTAGGACAGTGTTAGAGCAGTTGATTTGTCTTTGAAAGTGTTGGTGGAATGTTGGAGAAGTACTTGGGCTTATTCATCGACTATATATCATACAAATTTATATTCAATGAAAAAAAGGTATTCAGAAAAGTCTTGACATTTTTTTACACTAAAAAAAAGACTTAAATCGGTATTTTTGTACCAGTCTTTTATTTTTAATATTTTAAGTAGCCTCTTAACACAATTTACAAAAATATCAAATTATATTTTTATGCAGTTAATATTTTTTAACATCATCCAATATCTTCGGACAGAACAAGAATCAAATAACTATAGTGTTTGGAATAAAAAGTAAAGGCGATTTGAGTCTAACGATGGCCGTATTTCCCAGGACATTTATGCAAAATTCACTGGGCGACATAACTTGGATATCCAGGAACTTAATATAGGTGTAACTGATTTTTGTATCATCATTATTTTTCATCTTACCCATTGTATTTATTATTCTTAGATGACTTAGGTGATGGTAGAATAAGTCAGCATTCTCTCCGGTTCTCATTATAGGATTCCGATGCATATTGAGATATCATTAGCGTCTTTCTTTGTCAGAGTTATTTCACTTATCACTTTTCGTTTTGCTCCTATGGTCGATAGGGAAGATCTTTATTCCTCCCTACATGTTCAC
>NW_028234416.1:25251397-25256397 GCF_977035675.1 Penaeus japonicus | reverse complement strand
GATTGGATGAACTGCAATTCACGACTACATATGCCCCCTCCATGATAAAGTGAGCAAACAGTGTACATACTTCCCATAGTTTTGAATGTATTGTAGTATAAAAAAAGAAGATCAACTGCATTTCCATTCTGTGCAATTGCACTTTTTCACTATAAAGTTTAAGGCTCAAGACTTTAGTTGCAAATCTAATTCTAAATTCATTATCTAAAAAATATTAACTATCTAATATTTTTTGAATTTGATAATTCTATTTTCAATGAGATCCACTTTTTCTTCTTCTTCTTTAAATGTAGGACCAAACACTTAAGCAAAAACTGTGGTCAAGTAGTGCCAGTGATAATCAGGACTCAATTTTGAGACTACGAAAACACCTCAAAATTTGGCTGCTGACTATCCCAGTTGGATATGGGCAAGGCTCTAACCCATGATATCCAAGTGCATCAATTGCTTCCATTAAAAAATAAACAATAGTATGCTTAAATTATTATAAATTTTGGAGGGTTTCCACTGCTATGAAAATCAGAATTGATTTCCTCTTGCTCAGGACCAACATAACAATGTCAACGTTGACACAACTTGAAGCAATCAGTTGACAGAAAGAAAGCTGCAATAGAAGCTTAATTCAGGATGCATAATAAATTTGTAATTTCCTTCTAATGGTAGGACTTTACCAAGTAGTTTTAATATCTATAAGAGCACTGTGGATATAAGTAAGGAAAGGCTATCTCCTTGCTGTCTTTACTTCCACAAACTGACTGTCGTATCTAGACGTTAACCCACCTGGTCTCTCCTGAGCAAGGTAACAAACTCTCTCTTTTGGTAAATTTGAGAAAAATCAATAAACACATCTTTATCATGAAAAAGGGGAAAAAAAATAGGACTTGAATGTCTTAGCTGGTAATGGGCCTATTTTTAAGAGGATATGTGAGTTTGAGGCCTTGCTTTGACACAACTTGGTGAAGTCAATGTCTAAGATATGGCTATTAACTTTTCAGTATTTACTTTTTTCCTCTCCTCTTCTCATTCGTTTCTCACTGGGGAAGTTAATGAGGTTTGACCTTAATTATGATTCACAATGTGACCCTGACCAGACATTTAAATGTGACCCTGATCAGACGTAATGCCACAAGGTTGCCAAAGGCTCCTTCTTTCGGCTTCACTCGCAAGTCTTAGCATCTGGTCCCAGTTTCACGCACCACCAACACACAATGAGCACACTTCTTACCGTCTTTCTAGTGAATTTCTGGACACTTTTGTTTTTTTATTTATTTATTTACTATTTTTTACAGATTTGTTTATCAACGTGTTTGAACAACCAATATCCATCCATTTCCTCTTTTGAAGTTTGAAGGCCACTCTTGGATGACCCATTTCACTCCTCCTCTTTAATTTTTTTTGTTTTTTGTTTTTTTTTGTCGTTTTTTTGTTTTGTTTTGCTTTCCTGCCAACAATTGCAAGATGCCGCAAGACATCTCAGTTATCACTTCCTTTCAGGCTAGTCACAGAGTTGGCAGTTGTTGCTGTCCAAACATGAGATGATGGGTAGTCTCTTGGGAATGGCAACCACATTTTATTACTTTTCTTAAAACCTGCCAACGTGAAAAAAAATAATGATAATATATTAGTCTTTTTGTTGATGTTTTTTTGGTCATGATATAGCAAGCTCTGGAATAAATATAAACAATATATAGGATTTTTGTGAATATGAGGAAGAAAGCAGATAGACTAAGAATTGAATGAAAGACAAAAAGAGAAACAAAGAATAATTAAATTAAATCACAGAAACATAGGGTAACTATTTATACTATAAACAAATTTATGTAGAAACAAGATTGCAGTCCTCATGAACACTACTCATTATGAAAATCATATATTCTCATTACGAGAATCAGCATTTAGTTTCTTTCATAATTCCCCAACAGAAATATGAGTCAGTCACCATAAAAGTCATGTCAGCCCCATGGACTTGTGTAAAGACTACAAGTTGCTGCTAATTCTGGTATGCATAAGAACTATGGCAAGAAACATATTTCTTGTCAAGTTAGAGGTCTACAATGCACAATTTCTTTCAAAATCAATCATAAAAAATATATATCATTTAATAAGTCAGTCAAGGTAATGAAAACCTTAACATGTTTTTGCTTGCTCAAATTGAAACTGAAATTTGCACATATCTAAACCTTTACTAACTAAGGACATAGGAAATCAACATATGGACACTCAATCAATCAAAAATGTATATAATTCATATCAACTTTGAAATTATGGAATTTCTTTAAATTAATGCAAGCAAAGGTAAAATCATTTATGTAACTAAATGCAAATGGTATGAAGGGGGGTGGATGGAGAGGGTGGAAGGGTGTATATGGAGGGGGATATATATGGAGGGAGGGGGATGTATATAGAGGGGGTGTATAAATAGATGAGGGTATATGTGGAGGGAGGAAGTATGCTTGTATATGAACAAACACATGGGTGATTGTATGAGTATATGTACATAAGTGTATGCAAGGCTGCATATGTATCTAATGCATACAAAAAACAATCAAAGTTTAAAATACTCTTAAGTCAACATACCAGGGATATGCTAATAGCCTACAGCTCCTATTCCTCTTGACTTCTTCGAACACAGCGGGCAACTTTTTTCTTAAAGTTAGTGTAATCTTCACGCCATTCTTTCTGCAATGCAACACACAAGAAAAATGTGCATTAATGTCAAACAGACCTTTGCTGCAATTAAAAATTATACAGTTAGAAATACCTTTACTTTTAAATCTAAACACTCCTCTTCTTTCTCAGTGGAAAAAAAAGAACTGAAGACTTTATCTCTTTTTTTATCTAACAATGGATTTATTATCTAATCAGTATTTGATAAGAATTTTAAAAGTACTCTAAATTCCTTTAAATATTTAAAAGAAAAAAAAAGCATGCATAATTTTATTTCCATTTTTTTTTTAAGAATCATTTTAACATCATTCTTTATAAACCTAATAATGCTTTTCTGATTTCTAACAATAATGTTGATATTTAAAGAAATATTCATTAATGATCATGAAAACAGAAAATACTTTTATGTTGAGAGCTAAGCCTGAATAAAATTAAATACAACAATAATATTAATGATTATGAGGATGATAATAACAAAAAAAAAATAGTATTCATCCAAATCATTACACTGAATGATATGAGAGTAAAGACACATGTGATGTAAAGCAACCAAGTGAAAAGTGATAGATTATAGATGTATATCTTATTAGTCATCTACATATCACTTATTTTTCATTTCATCTATCTAAGTAAAATAAAAAGTTCTATATTTTTTTTCTTAACCCATTCACGCCGGTTGACGTGATAGCACGTATTGTGGTTTTCGTGTCAGACGCCCTGGACGAGCTATGAGGGGAAGCCGCGCGCTCGGGTAGAGCGAGCGGGCAACCCAGGCTCGCGGCTTGTGCGCCCGAGAATCTCGAGGCGTTAGGCTTATGCGTTCGAGAACCCCGGTATTGCGCCCGCGCAAAGCCGGAATGGCCCAGGTGTGAATGGGTTAACCTATTGTGTATCAGTGTCATGACATACATGGTAGTATTATGAAGTATTATGGCTGTAACGGCACCAGTTCCCGAGCTACAGGGTTCCAAAGTCAGCCTAAACCCACATTTTATGATGGATTTATCGAAAAATATTGGTTGGGCTAGTCTGCACTATCCAGGGAGAAGAGTAAAGACTTTCCCCATCCCTCTAATTCTTAGCCAGTGCTGCTACTGTCATAGGCAGCTCATTCTGGCGACCAGTTAGGTCATTAGGCGCCCCGTCCACAATGGGTTAATATCAAGATTTGGACAAGTATCAACAATGACAAACATAATCTATCAATATTCACTTTCATAAGAAATGAATAAATAAAAAGGTAGTTATTTCATAATTAAGTACAATTCAAATAATTGATCTGATACCTAAACACACAAATAAATAATGAAACAACAAATGCCAAAAAAAAATAATAATAAAAATAATAATGTTTTAAAATTAAACAAATTTATAAAAATAAATAAACAATATAAAATAAAAATAAAATAATAAAAAATAAAATCTTACTGCTGCATCAACATTGGCTGGACTTTCATCATTAGGATCTGCTAGCATACTGATGACCGAGATAAGGATAGTTTCAACCGTGTGCACTGGAAGCCAACGTTCCGACGCCTTTTCGTAACCCCACTTGTCATCACCGGGTTCGTGCAAAATTGAGATACACACGTCTCCATTCTTTTCAACTGCAATGAAGGAATGGAGGGGTTGGGGGGGGGTTAAAGGACATCTATCATTGGGAATAATGATACAAAATGGTACCAAAGAAATTGAATTAAAAAAAAGGCACTAATAATAGGTTCGTAACTAATCTTCATATCATTTCAATATCATAACAAAGTTATGCCATATTCATCACATACAGTTGTAGAACTTACTGTTTGGATGCCAAATATCTGTAATAAACTTCATTTTGGGCGGCCGGAGGGGATATTCTCGTGGAAATATTAAATGTGCTTTAAAAAACCCGCCTTCGCTGTGGAGAGGAAAAAAAATATAAGTATTAATAACATTCAACTTGCATCAATATAAGTAAACAAACAAGAAAATGGAAGTTGGAGGGCAAACAAAGAATTTAATTAAGCATGACCTATCACACACACATGCACGCATTACACACAATCAGAAAATATGGGCCTACAAGATTCAATGTTGGGCAAACTTCACATTTCCTTAGCAGAACTACATGGTATACTGTATGACCTGTTCTGCCAAAATCAAAAGCAGTTACATTCACTGACTTCTCACTTAAAATAGCTTGTGCAATTTCATTTAATAAAAAGTTTGTGTATCCTCCACTAAATCAAAACCAAGTGACTTCATCAGAAGAAACACCATCAATTAGTCAAAACATATTCATAAATGAAACTGTTCAAGGTGACCTGTGAAATATGAAGAAATTATCAATAAAA
>NW_028234416.1:25223897-25231397 GCF_977035675.1 Penaeus japonicus | reverse complement strand
TGATTAGGTCAATGTTGCTCATTATTGTAATTGTAGTATTGTTTTATTGTTATTTACTATGCTTATTGTCATTGTTGTATGACATGTTTTATTAGAATTTTATTTTTTGGGTAGTGTTGAAGTCAGGGAAAGGTACTTTGATTTATTTTTTAACTTTCATTGCATTCTTATTCTAGCTTGTCTATAGCGAACCAGATGCTTTAGTACAATTTAATGCCTAATTTAGAATGTTTCTGTGAAAATGCCATATTTTGCTGAATTAAGATCCAATAAAATTCTGAGCCCATTATATATCTTTGAGGTATATTTATCCAGTTTGAGTAGAGATATAGAAGGTTCAGAGACATTTGGGTGGTGTGTCCCAATTTTTTTTCAGTATTTTATGTAGATTGAGTCCTATTCTTGTTTTGCATAAATTAGGTAGAAGTAGGTCTTGTGCATTCTATTGACAAGTCACTGAAGTTGACATTTAATATTTATATAATTATTTCAAAGCAGATTACACAAACCTATTAAAAATAACTGATTTGACATTACATTGCAAAGAGCAAGTTTGACAAGATATTAGTGAATGTTATTGACTCATTGCGAGCAGGGCGCCTAACAACCTTACTGGTTGTCAGGATGAGCAGTCTACGACACTAGCAGTACCAGCTAAAAAATTAGAGGGACGGGCATTTTCTCTGTCCTCTTGGTAGTGCAGACTAGCCCAAATAATATTTTTCTATAAATCCATCTTAAAATGTGGATTTAGGCTGACTTTAGAAGCCTGTAGGTCTGAAACTGGCGCCGTTACAGCCATATTACTTAATGACTGTGTGCGCTCTTCAACTGTGAGCAGATCCCGATGTTACGCATTGTATGGATATACTCCCATCTTTTAGACCTAATCGGTGCCGACATGTATGTCATGACATCCGTACGCAATGGGTTAATGTAACTTTGTATCTGTCACTGGTCTATGCTCGGATCCTGTGGCCTTTGTGCCCATTGGTGTTCCAACAAAGCTTCATTGGATTGATGCTGGTAGGATGAAGCTTGTAGATCTCCCTGGTGATTTATTGTCACATAAGGAACCAGTCCAAGCTCTGTATTACAAGAATATTTGGATGTAGAGGGGTTTGCTGGCTTTTGCTGAAGGGCAGAGGCTGTGGTAATTGTTTGACACTGGGAGCAAATTTTAGCCTAGGGGATGAGAGTTTTTTTGCTTGACTACAGTTTGTTCAAACAATGAAAGTCCAGTTACATGAATATAATCTGGACACAAAACAAAAGAGAAAAGGTATGGACCAAAAATATAATTAGTAATATTTTCTTGGGAATCTTAGCAAACCTCTAGAAGGAGTTTGTATGTTAGCCACTAATTTTGCAAGCGAAAAAAGGATATTGATAAGTAACAGGTCATGCCAAGGGTATGTGTCATTAGTCTCAAAGAGGGTTGTTCATTTTCTTAAAAGGAATGCTGGAAGCAAAGTTATACTCTATTTGCTCTTAAAGAATTGGAATTTTCTTTATCCTCATAGCTTATTTTTTATATTTTATATTAGGTAAATAGCATATCATGAGAGATTTTCTTATTGTGGTTAGAACATTTTAATGATACTTATCTAAACTTTTTATGACACTATCCTTTCCTATTAGTATACTTGATACTGTAGATATTGTAAATATATTTTAATTAAAAATTTGTCCTTTCCCATTAGTATACTTGATACTGTAGATATTATAAATATATTTTGATTAAAAATTTTGCCAGTGAAGATATCATTGATGTAAATTACTTATATTATTTTCTTGGTAAATAACAAAAAACACTGCATATAGAGAAATGGTGTTATTAATATCAGAGTAATATCTCACTTCATGTTACCCTGCCTTCTGCACTCAGGCGAAAGTAAATAACCTCCTTATTTGATGATGAATTGCGTAGAAGGTCTAAAAGCTTTTTCTTTATTGATCTTTGCTGGAGTACAATTCATGAGGTTATGGCATCATGATACACCTGTGGACTTTGATAAGGGATTGTATTATAATGATTATGTCCATTTCTGGATAATTACCCAAATTTGTACATTTTACTTTTTTAGGATAGGATGAATATTGATTTGAAAAGCATGGTTAGTTTTTAATTTAGTTAATAGAAGGTATTGATTTATTGTGATTAATGCTGTTTCTTCCAGATTGAGCCCTATGAAGAAGATCCAGCAGGCAAACCATTAAAAAAGTATCCAGTTCTGTTTTATGGGACATATGAAACGTAAGTAGTCCAAACCATTATTGTTGGAGGTTTTGCATGAAGTTAAGCTCATGATAAAATGGCATCAGGAAGATATTGCTGTCAAAATACATCTGAGCTGAGAGCAAATTGTGTCTTGCCGACAGACTTTCGAATAGATAAGAAAGGCTGTGCGATTAACACAGACACTGTTATTTGTGCTGATTCATAATTTAGCATGTGAATGAATATTATTCTTTTTTTTGTTTGTTTGTTGCTAATTTGAAAATGCTATGTTAAGTCGGAATTGAATTAGCATATTCATATTTTGTACCATTGTTTACTTTTGGTCGAATGTTATGAACATAGGGGCTATGCTAATGAAAGGAAAACATACCTACAAATTATTATATTTGGTTGGTCAAGTGGGATTAACTTCATAGCTTTGCCATTAGAGAAGATATTCCCTTCTATCATTGACAAACTGAAGTTTTTGGGATTTATTTTATTATATAACTGTTGAATGAAGTTATACCTTGAAGAAGGATTAATACTAATAGGTTCATATGTATTATATTTCATAATTTATTTTCAGGGCTTTGCTGAAGCCAGATGACCTATTCCCTTACTCCACCCATGTAGAGAAGTTTGGGAAACCACAGAAGAGGAAAGGCTTCAATGAGGGCCTGTGGCAGATAATAAATAACCCAAATCTAGACCCAAGCATAGTAAGTTTCACATGACCTAGAAGTCAATTTGAGGCACTTCTTGGTAAGTCTTGATTGTAATTGCTCTAGCTTTTGGTGAATGGGTTGGAAAAGATGATAGCTTTCAACAAAAATGCCTTGGAAGATTTTTATATTTATAAGATCAGTGCATATAATATCTAAGATAAAATTAGAAATTTGTAGCTGTAGAAGAAATAAATCTAATACATTAAATCTTATTTCACATGTAAGTGTATCCTTAGGCTTTGTATTCCAAATCATTATGTCTAGATTTGATGTTGGTCCAGATACACATGCAGTTACTAACATTGAATTAAAGATTAGCTCTGTTTTCCTTTTCTCCATCTTCAGTATTAATTCCATCTTTTTTCTGTTGTAAGTTTTAATTTTGTCTCTTCTTTTTTATGCAATTTTCCTCCCTTCCCCCTCTTTTCATCATCTTGTTCACTGCAACAGTTTCTTGGCAAAGATTATGCCATTAGTAGAATGAATGCTGTTATGATGTGTATTTTTGTAATTACAATACAAAAGCCTTGGTTTTTCAACAATCATAGCCCTTAAAATGTCAACTCTATCCTCGCAGCCAATACCACCAGATGTGTCCTCCGCCTCCTTGCCTGGCACCCCGAAAACCCCTGCAGCCAAGCCTGGGAGAAAGTCTCTGAGCTCGACACCGGCAGTGACGACAGATGTCAAGTCTGAAGAGTCCGATGAGGATGTAGGGGATTTAGTTATTGATGAGTCCGCAGGGAAAGGTGCGTGTGGTTTGATAATCTTGGATATTCTCTTCCTGTTTTCTATCCTTTTCACTTATTGATTGAAGTGAGAAGAAGTGGAATAGGTTTGAGATTGGTTATTTCTTGAGTTTAGAGATGAATAAAGGAGTGCCTGGGACCAGTGGGCATCACAAGAGTTTATAGATATAAATAAACATGTTTATATTTTAAAGTGCTTGAAACAGAGACTAAAATATATCTAATAAATTGCCCATTTTTTATCTTGATTTATGAATTTGAGTTTTGAGAATGTGAGATGTACAGAAGTGGGAAATACAGGTGCTATAGTTCCTGTAATATTTTGTCTATAAGTATTGGAAAATAAAAATACATTAAAAAATATTATATCATCAAGCTTATTTTGGAGTTTATAAATCATAGACAGTATAATAATATAAGTCACTCATGCCACAGTCATATGAAAAATTAGTCACAAAATTTAAGGAGAATTATACAAGAAAAGGAACAGGATATTATAGAGTTGAAGGCTGAATGGCATTAACTAGGAATAGTTAGAATGGAAAACTAATCAGTTAATATCTTTATTTCTAGGTGCAAAACCTGGAAGAAAAAGAAAAAGGCAAGATTCCGACATAGCTTTAGAGACACCAGCCAAGAAAGCTGCATCGTCTGATGTCAAGAAAACTCCCAAAGAAACTCCAAAGCAAACCCCAAAAGAAAATATTAAACAGTCAAAACTTTTAGCTAAAGAAACTCCAAAAGAAACTCCAAAACAGGTATGCATTATGGCTGTATTTAAACTTGTAGGGATTTGAGAAACTATTTATTAATTGTTTTAACATAAGGAGGTATACCTGATTGTTAACAAAGTGGCAGTATATATCTTGACTACAAAAGTAACCCGCTTATGATGGAGCATATCATTGCCTGAGTTCACTCGCGACTGCATTATAGTAAGTGCACACAGCTTCTCCCTGAGATATTTCTTTAGGTAAAGAAAGTCTATCCCTGATAGCTGCCTTAATCATTAACTCATATCATGTTCTAAAGCATTGGCTTGGAGTTCCAGGGATATGTTGGTAATCTGTTATGGAAATATCATTACACTTTATTTCTTCTATCCATTGGTGACATAACAAAGCTGAGCATTACTTTAGAACCTAAACAACTTTCAACAGGGATTGGAAATAGTGCTGCTTATTTTGATGCTGATTCTGTATGCCTTAGACTTTTCAGTGAGCAGATTTGAATGCATAAGAGGGTGAATGAGGATGTTCAATTCTGAAGGTGTATTATATTTAACTAGTTTTTGTTTGGAAACCTTGTTTGTTTAAGTGATCCTATAGAAACTTTGTTTATATGACCTAGAATTTAGAAATTTCACTGTTGCAGAATATGAAAAAAGATAGTTCACTCTTGTGTGAAAAACTTGGTTAAACCCTAAATTCCAGATGAAAACTTGAAAAGCCATGCTGTGCGATGTAAATAGAAATTAGAAAAAAACCTTCAGATTTAAAAAAATTGTAAAGAACATTCTTCTGTATCTCTTGTTATAAAGTGAAGTCAGTATTAAAAAAAATAGCTTGAGATTAAACCTCTTATAATTGAAATTAAAATTTTAAGGTTAAGCATTTGCAATAAGACCTGTACAATTGTGCTACTCCTTACAACAACAATAACAACAACAAAAAGGCTAGAAGGATGGAATGTGAGTTTAAGATGTAATGCAAACAATGGCAGTTAAATACAGAAGCTTGACTGATGAGATTAAATTTCATGATTAAATTAATATGATGAAATGTGACATGTGGAAAGTACAAGTGGCAGTTAGAGGGGATGCTTGTAATCACTCGTAGCATGGAGCCATTTATGCAACCTGTAAAGTTTGGAGACTGCTTTTGTAATTTACTAAAGGAAGGTAGTAACAACAGGAACAAAGGTATTTTTAGTATTATATTTATCTTCAGCATATGTATTTTCTTTTATATTACAGCAATCTGGAGAATCATTGGAACCTCAAGTTAGTCGAAGTGGGAGGCTAATTAAGCCTAAAAAGTTTTTAGATGAAGGTGAAGATGCTTCCCGCCCACCATCTGCTGCAGCAGGAACACCTTCCACTCCTGTTCCAGGTAGGATGCTAGTATGAAATATTTTGTAGATTATTAATATGATGTCTAAATTAGATGGTGAGAGGGATATAAAGAGATAGGAAGAGTGTGAAAGGGAACATTCTTCACTGTAGAATCTTGAAAAGTGGAATAGAGACTGAACCTCACAAAGCTTACATTCAGTGATGTGGCAACTTAATATTAACCCTCTCTGGACGGGTGGTACACTATGGTACCGCTCATTCAAGGGCCCGGTTGCCGGGTGGCACCATATGGTGCCAGTCATTTAATTGATTTAGGCCTAAGTGTTCGAAAACCCCAGCATTGTGACATGCAAGGCTGGAATGCCCCCGTCGTGACTGGGTTAAGATAAATTGATTTAATGGTCAATATAAAACATAAGAAGGAGGGTATATGATTACTGCTATGAGAAATAAGAATAAAATTTTACAGTACAGAACAAAATCACAGCTTTTGCCAGTAGCTAGTAAAAACAAGAATGGTATTCTTTCAAATCAAATCTTTTATCTTATTTGAATGACCATATATAAAAATTACTTTTTTTTAATAGATAATTACATTATAATAGTAAATGAAAAGGTTTTTAAATGGTATCTATAGTTGCTAGTATTTATGATATTAACAAAATATTTAAGAGAAGAAAGATGTTATGATGTACATTATCACAGTTACAGAAAATGCAAGCACCCCATCAATTACCAAAACTAGCAATGCAGTCAAAAGTACTCCCAGTGCACCAGTCACCACGCCTAGAAAAAGACTCTCCCTCTCCGGGTCTGAGGAAGCCACGCCAGCAGAGCCGCCTGCAGTGCCAGAGGAAATGCCCACCCCAACAGTGAGTTTCTGTTTGGGTTACTGAGTTTTTGAGTTGTCGTGTTGCCTTCACAACTATAGAAAATGTATGCAAAATTATTTACTTCTGGGTGTGTAGAGATGATGTTCCTAGAGTGGGAAGAATTCATATATCATTTGCTGTTTTATTTAACACTTTGAAATTTTGAAGGTTCATTAGGCTGCTGTAGCTTTCTCTGATGATGATGATGATGATTGATTTTTGGAAATAGACAACCTTTTTGGGTGCTGCTGACCTGTTTGAGCAGGGAATTGTGTATACTTGTACTGTCCTTCAAGATTTTGGTTTATTATTATTATTATTATTTTTACACATGATTTCACTATTGCTTAATCACCAAGAAATTGATATCACCCCATTCCTTGATTAAAAAAAAAAGAAAGAAAAAAAGTGGACTTCCTATACTATTAGTGTTATTAACATTGTGATAGATTGATATAACAAGATTACTAAAGATAATAACTGAAATGGAAATCAAACCTGTTTTTCCAAAAAATCAATGAATGGGGTAAACAGCTGAGATCAAATAGGCCCACTAATTACCACTTGGTGATTAAGCACTTGTAGAATGTCCTGCGTAAACAATGGACAGTGCATATCCCTGGAGTTAAACAGGATAACCCCTAAGGTCCTATCCTTAGTGTTCATGGCAATACCACACTAGGTGTGTCTTTGTTATCTGTAACACTTGTGGAATGGCTGTCAAAAACTAGGAGGAACACCCTCTACCTCTGTCTCTTTCTGTCTCTTTTTCTTTCTCTTTTTTTCTCTTCCTCTTTCTTTTTCTTTTTCTCTTCCTCTTCCTCTTCCTCTTCCTCTTTCTCTTTCTCTTTCTCTT